>NW_006911347.1:0-131922 GCF_000523455.1 Bipolaris oryzae ATCC 44560 | reverse complement strand
GGGGGGGGGGGGGGGGGGGGGGGGGGGTAAATGGGTATATATATCAAGAAGAATCGACAAGAAAAAGAAGGCAAACCAAAACACCAAGGGAAGAACCACTCGAGTATCACTTAAACACTCTGAGATCTTTTTGTCTCGTTCTCTGATATCCCTCCCATCCCTGGCAACAGCCTCAACAATAACCCTAACCGCAACTCTCTGCTCCTCCACCACCCAACAAGACCCCACCCCTTCACCATCACCCTACCCATCAACCAGCTCACCCCCCTCACCCCCAACCTCGACTCCGCCATCTGCAACCTCAGCATAACAACCACATCCTCCGACCTCAACCCAGCCAGCGTATCCTGCACCGTCTACGCCCCAACCTCTCACCCCAGCCTCAACAACCCCCTCGCCTCGATCCTGTCCCCCACCCACCCCATCCAAAACCTGCACCTAGGAAGCGCCCTCTGCATCGCCCTACCCCGCAACAGCCTCTTCCACCGCGCCCTCCACCTCCTCAACCCAGACGCCCCCGAAAAGCGGCATACAGAAACGGCAAAAGACAAACGCGCAGCAGAAGCAGCTCCTAATACGGGGACAATAGGCGGCGCCACGTCGACTTCGACGGGTGGCGAGTCGAAACCTACTGAAAAGTTGGGTCCTCATCCAAAGAAGAAGATGAAGATGAGGAAAGATGAGGTGGGAGAGGAGGAGAAGAAAAGGGATGCGAAACCGACGGATAAGGAAATTATGACGCCGACTGGGGTGGCTGGGAGTAAACCTACGGATAATGTGGGGGATAAGAAGAAGGGAGGGAAGAAGAGAGAGGAGAATGAAGAAGAAGATGAAGAAGAAGAGAGTAGAGAGGGTGTGGGCAAGAGGGGGGTGGTGACTTATGTTGATGCTGCGCCTGGGGGTTTGAGGAGTGAGATGGGGATTTTTGGGGTGGTTGGGTTGGCGATTGGGATTGCGGCTGTGTTGATGTAGATGGATGGATGGATGGATGGATGGATGGATGGATGGATGGATGGATGGATGAATGGACGGACGGGGGGAGAAAGGTGATTTTGTACATAGACAAAGTGCAAAGGACAGAGAATGTGGTGTATATGATAAAGTCAGACTATTAATTACTTCATCTACTAAATCTTGGACTATCGTACAGAGATAACTAAAAAGTTCGCTATCATGTCCTTCATCAACAAGACGAAAACGCCAATGCTAAAAAACTTCAAAACATTTTTTTTTGCTTCGGTGTGCGACAAAGGAAAACCCGGCTGGTCGAATAGCCAAAGATGCTCACACGAAAAGTAATCCAAGTGACTCTTGAGGCCTCAAAGAGTATTGGAAAATCGCGGCATGATATCATGGTAAGTAAGCGATGGTGGTGGCGAAGATTCGATGCGTCCATCGAACATACCGATGAGAGAGAAAAAACATTCAACGACGAAAAAAAAACGACCCAAACGCTGATTTTGATGAAAGACACAACAACAACAAAAACAACTCGTTTTTCCCTTCTCTTTCTTTTCGACTCTCGCTCAACTTAATCCTTCTCTTCTCGTCGATAAGCCCAATTCGTATCTTCTCTTTTCACCAGCCGCAGCGCGACAAAAAGGTGTGACCTTCAGACCCCCCGATCTTCCAGCTCTTATTGTGCACTCCGGCATTTGGAAAGGAAAACAATGGCAAAGGAAATATCAAGAAGAAAAAAAATCTCAAGCTGAGCAAAGGGACGAGGAGAGAGGAGAGGAATTCCCCATGTTACCTAGGAAGACGTTTATTTCTTCCCGAGCAGGCCACCGACCATGCTCATAGGTCCGCTCGCACCCTTCTTCTTCTTCTTGTCGCCGCCGCCTAGCGCGTCAGTGATACCGCCCAAGCCCAGTCCACCAAGCAGCTTGTTGATACCAAGTCCGCCTAGCAGACCGTTGACGAGACCACCGAGACCAAGACCGTTGAGAAGTCTGCCAACAAGGTTGAGAACACCAGTTAGCAGCAAGCCAACGGCAGCAATGATCTGGAATAGAGGCTCGGTAAGGAGAGCCCAGAGTGGGTTGAGCTTCTTCTTGGCGTGGGGCATGTCGGAGATCTTCTTCTTAGCGTTGTCAATGGTGGTGACGACAGTGGTAGTAAGCTCCTTGAGGTTATCGGCAAGCTTGTACTCTTCGGGTGAGGCTTCGCCAGTCTGTTGACGGCCCTTTGCCTGAGCGGCGATACGGCCATCGGGGTCGAGACCACGGAGCGATCCATTGCAGTCGTTGAGGATGCGAGATCCTTCCTCGATAAGTGGCTTGACGTTGTTGACAAGTTCTTCTTCGTCGAGCTCGTCACGTGGTGTGCGGTCAGCTTGCTCAATGTACTAGAAGCGAGTTAGTGATTGTTCGTGAAAAGGAAAAGCAGATTTTATCATCAAGCATACCTCTGTAATTTGCTTCATGACAGGCTGGACACGCTGAAGAGTGTCTTCACAGATGGCAGACATCTTCTTGGCGAGCTCAGAATCTTCACGACGCTGCCTCTCCTCGTCGGTCTCATCTTCCTCTTCTTCCTGGATGTTCTCCAGGAGAGTGACTTCTCCGACCTTGTTACCGTCATTGTCGACAACATATCCGTTGTCGTCAATCTCAAGACCAGCACAGTGACCAAGGTCGCCAGCAGTGAGACGGCCAATAACGTCACCGTTCTCGTCGCGGACCTCGCCCTCCTTGTTGACACGCATGCCAGCCATGGGGTTGATACGGCGCTCCTTCTGCTCAGGCTCCCATCGCTCGGCCTTTCCAATGACGTTGCCGTTCTTGTCGTTGATGTCACCATCCTCGTCGACCTTGTGTCCCTCGAGCTTCTTGATGTCGCCCTCGATGACACGGCCAATGATTTCGCCAGAAGGAGTCTGGACAGTACCATCCTTGGCAACAACAGCAGAGTCGAAGCCAGCAAATGGTCCCTCAGGTCCAGACTGGTGACCGTGGACAAGCTCACCGCGACCAATAACGTTACCTTCGTTGTCCCAAATCTGGCCCTTGCCGTCAACCTTCTTGCCGGCCAGAGTGGCTGGGTCTCCCTCAGCGACGCGACCGATAACGGCGCCGCTGGAGTCGACAATGTTGCCAGCCTTGTTAACAGTGCAGCCAGCAAGAGCACTAAGGTCAACTTCCTCCTGCTCCTCTTCCTCCCATGGCTCAGCGTGACCCTTGACATTGCCGTACTTGTCGATAATGTCACCGTCCTCGTCAACAGTGTGTCCAACGAGCCTCTTGGGGTCACCCTCAGTGAGTTGACCAACACGGTTGCCATCGTTGTCTTCGACGAATCCGTCCTTGACAACGCGGAGGCCTTCGAAACCGGCGAATGGGCCCTCCTTGCGCTCGGGGCGCTCGTTGGGAGGGATGAGCTCGCAGCGACCGACAACCTTGCCGGTATCGCCGTGAATGAGACCATCACCATCGGACTTGCGTCCGGCGAGCTCACCAAGGTTACCCTCGACAAGCTTTCCGATAGGAATGCCCTCGCTGTTGACAAGGTAACCCTGCTTGTTGAGAGTGAGACCATCAAGAACAGAGAGGTCAGCGGGTTCTTCCTCTTCCTCATCCTCGAGAGGCTCAGCATGGCCCTTGACGTTGCCGTACTTGTCAAGGATGTCACCATCCTCATCTACGGCCATGCCAACAAGACGCTTGGCATTGCCTTCGACGATCTTGCCGACAGTGTTGCCATCCTCATCGGCAACCATGCCACCCTGGACGACTCGGAGACCCTCGAGGCCAGCAAAGATACCCTCGGGCTTGGATTCGCGCTCCTCCTCAGGGATCAGTTCGCAACGACCAATCTGCTTGCCAGTGTCGTTGAAGATGAGGCCCTCTTCGTTAATCTTGCGGCCAGACAGCTCCTTGGGATTGCCTTCGACAAGACGGCCAATGGGGATGCCATCATCGCCGATGACATTGCCTTGCTTGTTGACAGTGCGGCCTGCGAGGGCGGAAAGGTCCAGTGGAGCCTCCTCCTCTGGGGCCTCCTCCTCGGGTTCATCGTAGCGTTCAGCGTGGCCAACGACTGAGCCCTTCTTGTCAAGAATGTCACCGTCTTCATCGACAGCGCGACCAACGAGCTTCTTAGCATCGCCCTCGACGACCTGGCCGACGCGGTTGCCCTTGTCGTCTTCGACGAAGCCATCCTTGACAACAACAAGGCCTTCGAGACCAGCGAAAGGAGATTCCTCTTCGCCTTCCTCCTGGGGAATAGTCTGGGCGCGGCCAATGACCTTGCCCTTGTTGTCCCAGAATTGGCCTTCAGCATCGCAGGTAAGGCCAGACTTTGACAGCTTCTTGGCGTCACCCTCGATCAGCTCACCAACAATGTTGCCATTGTTGTCAATGAGCTTGCCGGCCTTGTTGACCTTGAGGCCATCGAGGATTGATAGAGGAGGGCGGCCATCATCGTCGACAGCCTCCTCGGCTTCCTCTTCACCCTCTTCGACCTCTTCCTCAGCCTCACCGACTTGCTGCTCGACCATCTTGGGAAGGGTCTTGACCTTTCCAATGACGTTTCCGTCCTTGTCAAGTACCTCACCCTTGGCATTGATCTTCTTACCAGCACACTCGGCGGCATCGCCCTCGACAAGTTCGCCGATAGGCTCGCCATCCTCGTCAAGAACCTGGCCCTTCTTGTTGACCTTGAGGCCGTCGAGCTCATTGATTTCTGGGGTGATTTCAACTTGCTTGACTTCAGGTTCCTGGATTTGGGAAGCATCAACCATCTTGGGCAGAGCCTTGACCTTGCCGAGAACGTTTCCGTCCTTGTCGACGACCTCGCCCTTGGCGTTGATCTTCTTACCAGCGCACTTGGCAGGATCACCTTCGACGAGCTCACCAATCTCCTCGCCTTCCTCATCGAGAACCTTGCCCTTCTTGTTGACCTTGAAGCCTTCAAGCTCATCGATTTCAGGGGTGATCTCCTTCAACTCAGGCTCACCCTCGCCCTCCTCTTCCTCTTCCTCTTCCAATGGCTCGCCAAGCTCCTCCTTTAGAGCCTTGATAGCGCTGAAGGCAGCCTCGCCAGGAACAACGTCGACCTTGCCGATGACCTTGCCATCCTTGTCGAGGACTTCACCCTTCTCGTTGACCTTCTTGCCAGCGCACTTCTCAAGGTCACCGTCAGTGAGCTCACCAATCTCTTCACCGTCAGAATCGAGGATCTTGCCCTTCTTGTTGACCTTGAGGCCGTCCAAGATTCTGGTGTCGAGAGCACCAGCGGCAGACTCCTTGAGCTTATCAGCGGCGCCCTCAGCGAGCTCAACCGTGCCAAGAACATTGCCGTCCTGGTCGACGACCTCGCCCTTGTCGTTGACGGTGAGGCCCTTGACGTTCTCGATATTCTCAAGGTCGCCCTCGGCAACGTTGCCAACGACATCACCATCGTCGTTGAGGATCTCGCCACTGCTGTTGATTTCCATGCCCTCAAGGGCCTCGACGCCAGGAAGCTCGTCTTCAATGTCAGCAGCCTTCTCCTCAACGCCTGCCTTGGTGCTTTCGGCAGCGTTGGTAGCAGTGCCCTTGGCTTGCTCGGCAGCGTTGTTAACGCCGTTGAGGGCATCACCTTCCTCTTCCTCGTCCTCATCATCATCCTGCTGGTACGCAGGGAGGTCGGCGGCTTCAGGAGAGAGTTCAGCCCTGGCAATGACGTTGCCATCATCGTCAAGAATCTCGCCGTTCTCGTTGAACTCGCGACCCTGAATGTCGGCTGGGTCGCCCTCGACAAGGTGGCCAACAAAGTCACCGTCCTCGTTGAGGATTTGACCAGATCGGTCGGCGGTGAGACCCTTGAGAATGCTGATGTTGGGCATCTTGCCGCTGACATCTCCGAGCTGCTGGTCTGCCAACTCGGGAGTGAGTTCGCAGCGACCAACAAGATCACCATCGTCATCAAGGATTTCTCCGTTGTCGCCAATGGGGTAGCCAGCAAGATCCTCGGCATCACCTTCAACTAGGCGGCCGATGATCTTGCCGTCTTGGTTCTTGATCAGACCCTCCTCATCAACCTCGAGGCCCTTGAGGAGGCTCAGGTCGGGAGTGGCATCGTCAACGGTATCCTGAGCCTTATCCTTGACATTACCTGCCTTGTCCTGGGCAGTGTTCTTGGCTGACTCGGTGGTATCTTCGGCGGTATCGCGAACATCCTGTGTAGCTTCCTGAGCACCGTCTTGAACATCATCAGCAGCATCCTGTGCTGCGCCCTTGGGGTCTTGCTTGGCCTTGCCTGCAAGGTTGGAGGCTCGGCCAGCGAGACCACGAGCACCGCTCAATGCGCCTTCTCCAGCCTGCTTTCCGGTATCAGCGGCTTTGCTGGCAGTGTCGGTCGCATCGTCTTCGGTGTTGTCGGCAGTATCTTCGGCATCGTCTCCTGCCTTTTGTGTAGCGTCGTCTTCGTCGCCATATTCTTCGTCGTCGTCGTCGTCGATTGGCTTGGGCTCAGCCTGCTCGAGCTCGTCGCCGGCCTGTGAGACCTTGCCGGTGGTGTCTTCTGCCTTGCCCTTGACGTCCTTGGCAGTTTCCTCGCCCTTTTTGGTAGCGTCTTCAAAGGTGTTCTCTGTGTCGTCTTGCACATCCTGTGCCTTTTCCTGTCCTTCCTGCAACAGGCCCTCTGCCTGCTCGGGCATGTCGGAGGTGGGGGCGTCCTCCGACTTGCCTACCTGAGGCTTGTTGAGCTTGGGTGCAGATGTCTGTGGCTTCCTGCCGAGCTTGGTAGGGGTGCGGGGGGTGTCACCCTTTCCTGCTGCTGGGGAAGGCATGTTGCTGAATAGAACGCTCGAGACGTTGTATGAGTTGTCGTGACCGTGGTGAGCCGTGGTGGATGTGAAAGTGTAGGAAGAAGCTCGGTGGCTTGTTCCTGATACGTTACTTGAGATGGATTGAGAGCGTGCGGAACGGGGGGAATTCCTATTAGGCGTCGGGGGGAACGAGTAGTAGGAGTAGTTGTGTGAAGAATTATCGGTCATATATCAATTGACGAATGGGTCGTCTTTGTAGTAGTGAAAAGCACTGGAAGCAAGGCCGAGCAGCAGGCCTTTATGAGGCGCATGTCTGCATGCTGGACCATCTGGGACAGATGACGTCGAAAGATGCTTTGCTGGAGACAGGAGCTGGGTTCTGTTTGGTGCGAGAAGACATGGCAAACCTGATTTGGCGGCGCACTGTGTGCAACGAAGGAGAAGAGGATTGCGTCACAGTGGTGGCTAGATTTGGCTTGGGGCGGGGCGTCAGCCCATGGTGGTGGTTTGGTGCCCACTCAGCGGGCTGAGACAAGGCAGGCGGGCAGCTGCAGCAAGGGGGGGGGGTACGGGCTGTGGCTGGAATTGGGATGGCATGGCAGGGAAATCGTCGATGGAGCCGCGGAGGGGCGGACTGGCACCGGGATTAGAGGTGAAAGGCTGCATGCAGATGAGCTGAAACGCCTAGCCACAAGACGCCGTGAAGTTACCTTTGGCGGTGGCTGCTTGGCAACCTGTTCCAAGTATGCAGAACAGAGCTTAAGTCAGTGTCGCTGTCTACTGTCTGTTGGAGCTCATTAGTACACGGCTGATTGTCTGGATTGAGAAGCTCGCAAGCAGAGGCACTGTATAGCATGGCAGAAGAAAGGCTGGTCAAGCAAAAGCAGATACATGGAGTCGAGGCTCCGATCGACGACACTGTGGCTGGTGGTGTTGAGGATCGCAGACAAGTGCAAGTATCAAGTAACATCCCGGACGGCGATGATGGATCCCCCCCTATCATAGCAGGGCCATGTGCATACAGCATAGAGAAAGAAGGCAAGCGGTGCCGTGCTGCGTGTAGGAAGCCAGCAAGCAGGTTGTAGCAGCGGGCGGACGCGTGTGAAGTTGGAGCTGTTGACATCATACCGCTGGGAGCTCCCCTGTCGAATCCTCGCTTAACTTAGCCATGGCTCCAAGATGAACGCCACGAGCCGCGTCAATGGCAAAACAAAAAAAAACTGGACTCCAAATGAGCTGGACAAGACCCTGCGTCACAAGCTGCTGAGAGTACAAGTACACCTACACCTAGAATGAGCAGATGCCAGGGGGCTGGGCCATGATAGGAAACCAGGCACCCGCACGGCCTCAGCCAAGTCATTGCGTGAACGTGAGCTCATAGCAGTGTTCCCCAAATAACCGTAAGCATGTAAATTACTCATGGGCATTGGCATGGGCATGAACGGCGGGGCGGAGGGGCAGCACGAGCTCCCACTCCCTCCCTCCCTTGCCAACGGCCAACGGCTAACGGCGCGACGTTGACCCTTTCGTCTCCCACCCACAGGTGTCGGTCGTGACAGGCTGTAGTAAAACTTTATCGTCCCATGGCTCTTGTGCTTGCTATCACCATGCAACCCTCTAGCCACGCCCAGCATTCCGCTCCGACCCCATGCGCGTGCGTACAAAAGGGTCTTGTCTGGTCTGTCTGTCTGTCATACCACGATTTCCTCTTCTGGCCATACCCCGCTGGCGACACGAGCACAAGCAATTCCTCATCGGTGTACAGCATTGTCGTTTCAGCCTGTGCTACCAGTCGAGTCATGTCAGTGTATACATACATACATACATATCTATGGCAGGCTGCATAGCAATAGCGGAAATGATGCTTACGTACGTCCTTTGGTGCAAGCAAGATCAGACAAAAGAAACAACTCTGGGTCGGTGACGAAGTCTGATGTCACCGACTATCCCGCCTTGGCAGTTGGCCGCAACTGTGGCGGCACGGAACGGGGGTTCCGCTCGCCTGAGCGTCGCAAATCAAAGCTAACGGCTCCCATTCCTATCCTCTGGTTCTGGGCCTACTACCACGACTCGCGCTTCTTGCTGCTCGATACTCGATACTCGTGCCCCGATCCTCCCTCTCCAGCATCGTGGCAATCAAATGCGCCACACAGCCGCAACCCCTTTGCGCCGTCTGTTTGGCTCTGTGTACTCTAGTCTACATGTGTTGTTTTATTTTATTTTTACAGACAGCCTCACACTACTACCATTAAGCCCCAACTAGGACAGTTGTCCGCTCATTTCTCATGCATGTGGATATCATTAAACTAATTAAACTCGCAGCAAACCCCATCATGACAACCCGCACGTGACCTGCAACTTCTCCAGCTTGCTTGCTTTCAGCTTTCCACTCGCTCCTTCCATGACGCAGGGACTCATCTCGATCCCGTCGGCGCAATCCCGTCCTCGACATCTTCCCCTGGCTTGCTCAACCACTTCTTCCTCTTCTGCTTAGCGCCCGCATTCTCCTTCGCCGTCACTCTCACGTCGTCCTTCTCAGACCCGCCTCGGCTGAGCCGCTTCCAGATCCGTCGGCTCAAGCTCCCCTGCTTCTTTTCCGCCTCCCTCTTCTCTGCCTCTTGCGCCAGCAGTTGCCGTTCCCGTTGCGCACTCTCACTCTTGTCCATTTGCTCTTCCACCTTGCGCGCATGCTCCTCAGGATGCACCACCTTCTCTTCTACCTCTTTCACATGCGCAATCCCATGCTTGACCTTTCTCCGTGTCTTGACATAGGCTTCAAGACCCACCAGCACAGCATAGGATCGGGAAATGGACACACGTGACATGTCCACCCCGTTCTCTTTCAACGAGTGAACAAATACTCGAAAGTTCTCGGTAGGAGGCCGGTAGTGGCCAGATAGAGGCGAGAGGCGCCGTAGCTGACCATCCTTGACTTTGATCAATCCAGCAGCAGAGATTCGAGCGCCATGAAGGAATGAGCTGTGCTGGAAGGCGCCTGACTGCTTGATTCCAATGTAAAGGCGGAATGATGTATCCGCAACCTAACACAATGTTAGCACACTGGATGAAATGACGACAGCTCCAGAACATACAAAGATCCAGGTATTCGGCTTCACCGAGCTACGCAACAGATGGTTCAGAATCGTAGCTGCCGAGACGTATTTGATCTTGGAAATGCCCTTTGCTTTGTCGAGATCCTCATTCACATAATGTTCGGCCTCTGCTTCACTCTCTGACGCCGAGGAGCTCGAGCTGATCGATATCAACGAGCTCCGCCGTATCGTTCGACTCTGTCCGGAATGCAGCTTAGCCTTTGGACCATAGGCCGGCGTATCATCGTCCACGGGCACCACCCCGTTGACACTATCTTTGTACTCGGGCGTAGTGTTGATGCGCTCTCCGTTCTTCACCCAGCACAACCGTCCTTCCCCATCGATAGTGACCAAGTAGTTTAGCCGCTCCTCGCGCGACAAATAGCGCACTCGCTCCGAGTCCATCCTCTGTCTCGACACGGTAGGATGTTCGTAATTCCTGCCCTCGCCGTGATCCAACCAGTAAAAGAAATTCTCGTGCGTATCCTCCTTCTTCCACTGCTCATGGTACGCGCGCAGATTACTCCCGTACCGGTGTTTGTGGTCGACCATTTCGAGAAAGTACTGCAGATCCATCATCTTGGCCGTCTTTTCGCGCTCTGCCCTCGACGCGCTGCGCTTGCGCCGCTGCTCCGTCTGCTCCTCTGACGCTGCTGCCTCGTTGTCGTCGTTATCCGTCTCTTCAGCGCTATCATGCGGATCGTCTGCGCCTGCTCGTCGCGCAATCTCACCTGCTTTCTTCCACTTCTCGCGCGCAGCCGTCGAACTCGCGCGCGCCCGCTGTTCAGGCGTAGTCAGCTTCTCGCGCAGCGCTGCCTCCTCGGCGGCGCGCGCCTTGGGACGAGTCGTATGTCGCCATTTTGCTGTTTTTCAAAATCTTATCAGCTCTTTTTGTTTTCGTGTTTCGGTGGGGGAGGGAATAGTAAGATCGTAAGATTGGAGAACTGCTAACCGTCGCGTATCACCTGTTGGACACATTTAATTAGCCACACAAACTTTGCTCACTCAACAACCGTACAAATATTCTGTACGCTTGTTGTTTTGTTTTGTTTTGTTTTTTTTCTCAAATGGTTATGCGGACCTCTGCCCAGCGTGCGCTAGCGTCCAGCCCCATGCCCTGGAGCTGCCTTCGCTCCCGATATCCACGGTAGTTGCGCTGGATCACTTGCGCCGCATGATTCTGCTGCTCATCTGTCGTTTTCGTTGTCGTTGTCGTTGTCGCCATGTTTGCCATGCCTTTCTTTCTTTTTTTTTGCAACTTTCAAAACTTGGCAGAGGGGCTGGCATGCCACCTCCATATATGTTGTGGCGCAGGGAAAACGTGGAGAAGGGCTGAAGTGTCCGTGTGCAAAACGTTTGTGAGGCTTGACAGCTGCGCAGGGCACAGACCCCGTTCAAGTGGAGCTAGTTAGCCAATGTAATCCGGTACGCCGGCAACTTTTTGCTTCGTCAGGTGCGAAGAGGAGCCGCGTCATCGGTCCTCATTGCCCTTTTTTTTAAACCCCCTCCCACTAGTATCGTGAGCGTTATGTTATATATATATATATGCCTCAATCTTAGCGATGTAATAGTAAACGCCAAAGTAAAATCATATGTGCCCTATTCTAAACGTAGAAGCGTGATTCATTAACCTTTTTTTTCTCTCTTTTATTAATTCTCTACGGACGAGGTCATGATTGGAAATTTGCCAAGCTGAAGTCGTAAATTACCGAACTTTGATCAGCTTAGTCACATGACTTGGGTCTAGACTTTACGACGAACGTACCAACTCTCACCAATGTAAAAAAGCACGCATGGACGGCCTGGTAAGTCAGAAGATGATGATGGTATTGGGAAATTTGGCTGGTTTTGGGGGGGGATTAGGTTATATATATTTCGATATCTTGTATCATATAGCTACATGATTAATTTATGATTTTATTTACTTGTGATTGAAACTTTCTCCAGGAAGAAACTCTTTTTTTTTTGAAAAAAAAAATCTCTTGGATGCTGGGAAATCCTGTACATTTATATCGGTATGTCGAATCTAGAAATTGAATAGAAAAAATAACGGAGATTTGAGGGGTTGGATTTTTTTTTCTTCTTCTCCAGATATTGAATAGGTAGGTTTACCACTGTTTTTTTAAGATGATATGTAATTGGATATTTTTCAATTTTTGATAATACTAACATTTTTTGACTACTTCTGATATACAACGAAGCTTTAAACCCCACGCACCTCTCTCTCTCTCTTTCTGCTGCATACTTCAACACCTCATTGCGAGTTAACGAGCCAGCATATTGTAATTCAACACGGTGGACAGCGATCCAGTAATGCCCGTCCAACAATTGGTCTGGTATGATATCAAAACCATGGAACACAACATCTCGCATGTACCTACCATCTCCACTCCAACGCATCCGCACAAAAAAACCTCAGCACCTCTCCCAAACCCCCTCCCTTTCCTCTTCCTTCATGCCACACACATACACCTCCCCACATAATGGCGCCACACCACCCAGCACATGCAAGCCAAACGACACGCCTACCACCTAAGCGCTTCTTAACCCACATCCTCCTTTCCGCCATAGCAATCAGCATCCCACACCTCCTGTACCGCCTCCTTATCCGCATCCTCCTCTCCTACTTCCCACGAACCCAGCTCTCCACCATCCAACTCATCATCTTCCTCTTAACCTTCAACCTCACAAACATCCTCGGTCTCGCCTTCCGCCTCCTGTTCCTCGGCCAGGGCACTCGAAACCAGCTACGCAGCGAATCCTACGGCTCCATCGTCTCGTCTGTCGTCGCTGCGCTACATGGCGTTATTTTGCTGCTTGGCCGGTATGTGAATGGTGGGTTTACGGCAAGACAGAGCGCTGCGGTGCATTTTTGTGCCGTATTTTGGGTGCTTGAGGAGTGTGAGGGGTTTTGGGCGTACGGGCAGTGGCGATACGTGAGGCGTGCGGATGAGGGGCTGCGGTTTGAGTATTTGCGCGAGCCGGTGGCGTATCGGGCGGGTGCGGCGGATTTCTGGTGGTATGGGGGGTTGGGCAAGGAGTGCTTGGTGGGGTTTGCGGAGTGCGTGGTATTTCAGGTGGTTTGCGGGGTTGCGGCGTGTGGGATCAAGAGTGTGGTTAATCCGGATCCAGAATGTGGACTTCTTTGTAGTATGGTGGGTGGAATGGTGCTGTTTGGCGGGTATCCAGCTTCGGTGTGGGAAGCAGTTTTGGGACTGGCGCTGTTGAGGGTTGTGAGGCAGGCTAATTATGTGAGTTTTTGGGCGTTGTTCGCGTTGGCAAGGCGGTGGGGAATGGTGAGATGTGAAAGGGGTAGTTTTGAGAGTAAAAGTAAGTCTGGAAGTAGCTATGGAAAGGATATAACGTGTAGTTATGGTGCGTAAGAGTAGAGTTACATATCTCTGCCACTGCATAATCGTTGGTTGAATTTCTCACTGCTTAACGCCTACTACGATAGGCGGTTTCATAGGCAACTTTTCATCTTGAGAGTCTTCATGCGCCAAAGAACGCTTGCCATCTGCTCTTCATCTCCTGCAATGCACATACAACCTCAGTGTATACTGCACTCTGCAGTGCGTCACCATGAAGATCGTCATCACAAGAAAAGTCGCAGTGAATGCATTTGCGCACAACTTCCAAATATTTGGGGCCTAGAGTTTGGATAGAGTGGTGTTTCTCGTCCAGCAGCTTTCTCGCTGCGATAATATCGCTGGGTGTGCTGTTCAGTTGGGGTCCTGTAATTTCTCGTTGAGCACAGATTTCCAGCAGGGCGACACCGAGTTTAGCTAGAGTGAGGTTGCGAACGCCAAACGTATGCTTCAGATCAAGCGCGTTATGCTTTGGCTCGGTGGTGAGGGAGGAGTCATCTGGGAAGCGGTTGCTCAGGTGCAAGCTATCTAGTGCGTCGGAAATGTTGTTGACATCTGCGCGAGACGGATCCGTGAAATATGCCACGTCTTGAAGAGTCCATGCTTGCGGCAGCCAGGAGGTTGAATGGTACTGCAGGACTGCCTCGGTTAGCTTGTGCGCAAGCGTAAGCTGTTGCAGCATACGAAAGCGCTGAACGAGGCTCTTGATAGGCAAAGCCCCTTTCCGCCTGGCGAAAGACGATATATCGTGGGTGGCGAGTTTGCTGGCATAGTAGAACATAAATCGCATTACTGGTTGACTCTTTGCCACTTCAAGAAATCTCACGCAGCCATCTTGACATGCCGATGCAGACGAGTGCATTCTTGTTACGTGACAGCAAACGCTTTCTGTTGTCTTCAAGTCCAGCATGACAAAAGATTGGGCCTGTGTCGTTTGTATGTTGCTTGTTATGGTTGTTCGAACACACCTGACATTGTCTTTAGGATCATCAATTCGGACTCTCTTTTTTGATTTGGCTTTTTCTGACTTCGTCTTGGTTGCAACTGGCACTGTTTCCCCTATCCCATGACACAATGCGCTCGCCAGTGGTGGCTGAGGCGACGTTGGCACTTTGTATGGTGTAAGTGATGTAATAGATCGAGTTTGTAGCCATATTGGCATGTCGGTGAATGGCCTACACATTGTTAGCAGGATGGTTTTCATATGACGCACTGAGCTGCGAAGCATGTCTTCCCTGACATACTTTTGGACTATGAGACCTTGTTTTGGTTGGCATGCAACGACAACATCAAGCTGTACGCTGTCGTGGCCGCTTTTGGCATCGAGCGACAGCTTGGCCTGGTGTCCACTATGAGATGTGTTCGTGCAAGACCATGACTTGTGGATCGACTTTCCTAGTTGTTGCGAGGCGATGCGGATCTGCTGATAGCTCTTTGGCACAGCCTTGCGAATGATACAAGCCGATGGGACATTGCGGCGCTTCTGCATCTTGCACCTCTGTTTGCGCAACTTGCTCAGTGATTTGTTCCATTTGTCCAAGGACTCCAACTGTCGGATGTATTCATTCTCTTTGCGAGTCGCGTTGAAAGCATGCCAGACTTTCTTCCTGAACTCGTGTTGTGGTTGTTTTGTGTTGCCCAGACCGTCTTCAAGTTTGCTTAGGCTGTCTCGTGTTTCGCGGAGGATATCGTGGAGTCGCGTCACAATTTCCTGACATAGCTCGTAATCCTGTTGCATCAGGCTCCGTAGTCGCTGCTCAATGTCCTTTCCTTGCTCTTGCCAGTTCTTGTGCGCCGGATCCTCCATCATCTCAGATATCTCGCTGGGGTCGGCCATAGCTGCCTGCAGTAGCATGCGGCAATCATTTTTGAAATTCGCTGCTGCTACTCGGAACTTCAGCTGGATGTCGGATGCAACTTCTGCGTGTCGTGAGAAAGTCGTCAGTTTGCTCCTGGCGGTGCTGTAGGACTTGAGAATTTCAACAACGACTGGCACTACGCCAAAGACCAGGCCTGCGACTTCGATTCCCGACATGATGCTGAGAAAGAATTGGAGGAGACACGAGGGCTGATCAGGCTGAGCACAATCGCATTGTTGGCGGAGTGAGGCGCAGATTAGCCCCCATTGTGACACCTCAGCGCTTCTGCCCCTCAACAGCTCAGCCTGATCGCAATGACTCTTCTTCCGCATCAACATCGCAGTAAAGAATCCCTCGACAAAGAACTCTTCGTTGAATCATCCCCTAACACCTCTCGAGCACCCAATCGTTTGTCCTTCGAGTTTCTCGTCGAATTTGAGGCCGCAGGCTCGGTCCATGAAGTGCAGGTCAGCCAATAACGATCCTAGATATGACGATTCATCAACACAAAACTGATATTGGGAACAGCGAGAGTGTGTTGCAGTAGGCAGTCATCTCAAGACTACAACCCCCTTGCGCGCCAGGTTTTGTGTTCCGAATAGTTGTTGCCCATGTTTCCAGCAGGGGACCGCCACGAGGCGACGGCTGCCGAAGAAGGCGGCTTAGTGATGGAGCGCCGGCAGACTGAGACGGGGTGTTCACAAGAAACAACATCATCACCCCCGAGCAGCCTTACAGCCTTATCTAGAACGCGATCGCCGGTAATCCCTCCTATAGCCCATCCCTTCTTAACCTCTGGATCACGGAACTGTCTACCAATGACCTTTGATCACACGGGTCAGATAGCTCCTCCAGGGGCGGAACCTAGAGTTACAGCAGATCTTTGGGAGGAGGAAGGCACCCGTTATTTCCAAGTTGAGGCTAGAGGAGTTTGCGTGGCTCGCCGTGAAGACAACCACATGATCAACGGCACCAAGCTGCTGAGTGCGGCTGGAATAACTCGAAGCCGCCGAGACGGCATATTAAAGAGTGAGAAGACTAGACATGTGGTCAAAACCGGTCCGATGTACCTCAAGGGCGTTTGGATTCGATTCGAGCGTGCTCTAGAATTGGCAAACGAAGAGAAAATCACCGAGTCACTATATCCTCTGTTTGTGCATGATATTGGGGCCCTCCTATATCACCCGGTGAATCAGAAGCCCACCTACCTTGCCAACTCCCAAAACAAATACCCGGGAGTAAGAGAATCCGCCGGATCCAACGACTTTCACACTCTCCAGATTGATGCATCAGGATATAGCGACAAAATATCACAAAACCTCCCATCGGACGCGCATCAGGGCGGCCAAATCCAAGAGCGAGGTCCGATTGAGTCGCTATCTAGGTCTCTCATAGAGACTTTAGGTCTCATTCTTACTGAGGTCAGAATATACCTCGACAGGGCTCCACACTATAGTTCCCTGGAGTCAAGTTGTGCAGCATTGTTTTTCTGGGATACTGACCTAGGATTATCGCGAGGCGAGCTCGATGATATGCTACAAGACTCGCCTCAGCTGCGCGATACTTGTCTTACTGTTCTTGTGTCAATCTCCCAATTTGTCAGCACATGTATGTGGATGATACACGACCTGTTGTACTGCGCGTCACTGACATGGCACAGCGTTGATATGTCTCATCAGTAGCGAGCGGCGTCGAAAAGAAGTGTTACAGTCAACAAGGATTTTGACCTATCTAGACCAAACCGCTAATATGGTTGAGCAGCAATATCATTCAACCCACGAGCCCGAGCAAGATGCCGAAGCATTGTGTCAGACTCTCCGTACAAAAATCGATACTCTTATCATGCTAGCACCCAGCCTGGAATCAACGGCAGAAGAAAGCTTTGATGACGAGGAGCCACGTGCTATCCAATACCTCGAGAAACACTTTCCAGAGCAGGCCTACATCAACAGCGTTTCGGAAAAGTTCCCTCTAGCAGCGTCAGCAATTGTGGCTCAACTAGGAAAATTGAACTGGGATCGATACAACCACGTACTCCATTTACAGCGCGAAACGATGCAGCAGGAACTCCAAATGGCCGTCATGGAGAAGGCAAGGACATTATTCAATGACTCTGGTCTCGGGGTATCTTTACCAGCACAGTCAAAAGCTGCTTCCAGCTCAGGATCTGTATACGCACCCTCAATTGCGTCTACCAGGGCGGAAGCAAGTCACAAACGTGTGCCTCCACTTCCGGCACAAGCACGGTCTGGTGAGCCTTTTACCTGCGAAATCTGCAACAAACAAGTCAAGTTTCAGCGCACTAAAGCATGGAAGTAAGCTGATCCATCTCCATATACTCTTAAATGCATTGAAGCTAATCAACTTGCCTTAGAAAGCATGTCTTTGGTGACATACTGGCATATGCTTGCTTCTTCGCCGATTGCTGCAACACTCGCATGTTCTTCGAGGACAGTGATGCGCTAATGACCCACTTACAAGACCAGCATGGGATGGATGTTCGAATCTCTGATGTGGAGTGCCCTCTCTGCATGGAGTTTACTTCTGGGGACCGTGATGTCCTAGCACTCCACATTGCCCGCCATATGGAAGAAATCGCTCTTGCTATACTACCTTCTGGTGTTGAATCTGACGAAGAATCAGCAGGTGATTCCGCAAGCGTCATTGGATCTGTTGATAGCCGGAACTTTCTAGAAAGAGAGTTCCAATTGTTTAAAGAGAACTCCACCCATAAAGGTACTGGTGTCGCTCCCATCCATGTTGGAGCCTGGCAGTGCGATGAGAGTGGTTGTGGATACCGCAACATTGCAAAGAACACTACCTGCCTCCGCTGTGGAGCTAATCAGACAGAAACGTCGGATTCCCTACCTCATATGCTAAGGGAGTATATAGAAGAAGATGACCTAGAAATGCGTCATCGATTTGAGGCTGTCGCAGAAAGTACTTTTGCACCGCCTGACCTACCATACGTACGACAAGACCCTCATTCTCCACTGGAAGGTGAATATAAGAACCCCGTGAAGGGGCGAAATTCCGATTTACATTTTACCGAGGATTCACCATACTTGTCCTTTTCATCAAAGTTGCCAGGATCACCTCCTGCTACGAAAAATCTATTCACATATTCCTATTCTTCTTCATTTCGGTCGGAAATTGAGGGAGCCCCATATTACCTACCCACTTACACACACCATCCTGGAAATTTCTACGTACCGCCTCCTTCTGGTCCTCGTTCACTTCAACAAAACAACCGCTCTTCAGGGCCTCAAGATAACAGTGAATCATCTTCCGAGCAACGAAAAGGATTTCAAAATACTTTTCATCTTGACGATAAGCAATTGAACTCCTGGTCAGTGATTGAATCGGTGAGCTCGGGAGGATTGGTACCGCCTACATCGGAGCCTGGAGGCAACAGTGAATCATCTTCTAAACAACAAAAAAGACCTCAGCGCATTACTGCTGATCCTGAAGCGCCCCACTTGTTTTCATATCCTTCAAAATCGCCTCAAGAGAGGGGCGGGCAGCTCGAATCGGATGCTCAATACAATATTGACAATCTTGTTGAACAGCAATCGAGACCTCGAGATACTCCTCTTCCACCTCTTCCTCCGCTTCGTCTTTCTCCCTCTGTAAATTTAGGTGGCCCTTCAGATTCTACTTATTATCCTTCAAATGTTTATGAAGATACCGAAACTTCTTCTAAACAACAGCCGAGACTTCAGGGTTATCCTTCTCCTCATCATGTACCCACAAAAAACCCCAAATATGTAGAGACTTTGAGAAAAGCTCGAGAGGAGGCTTGGAGAAAGCTTCTAGAGAATATCAGTCCATCTGAATCAGAGCCTCAAGACAACAATGCGGCACCTTCTGAACAACAATCAAAGCCTCCAGGGGAGAACAAGAGCGACGGAGCTTCCGGGACGACGCCTAAAGTCAACACTGAATACAAGGAAAAACTGAGGAAGCGTAAATGAATATAGCACTCGAATACAGTGGGTATAGCAGTGTGATACGGCCACGAATTTGTCTTTGAATTTAGAATCATTTCGTTAGATTAGCAATACAAGCCAGACTCTCCTGAACAAACGTGAACGAGAAATTGTATTTCGATGAACCCCTTGGTTGTGATTTAGACAACAGTAACCAGGTTGGAAAAAAAAGCCTACACAGTAGCCAAAGATATCGATTCGCCGTCAACCCCCCCCCCCCCCCCAATGCATGCTCAACGCTCAAACATCATCAACAACCCGCCACGTACCCTCCATCAACGCATTACTCACCTCTGTCCCCTCATCGCCCAACTTCCTACTCCCCTCCTCGCCCACAACCGGCAATCGCACCTCAACCCTCTTCCCGCTCGGCACGGTCTCGCCCTCGATCTGATACGGAAACCTCACGTACTCCGGCAGCAACCCACACTGCTTCAGCAGCGAGGCGTGGTCCCAGCTAATATGCTCGTGGCACAGTCTATCGCCGCGCAGCGCGACGACGGACGTAAAAGGGATGGCGAGACGTTTGCCGGTGGGAGGGATACCCGGGAGGAGCCAGGGGACGGTGCTGGTGTGGGTGAGGGTGAAGATGAATTCGTCGATTACGCGGTCGATGCCTACGGTGCGGGAGATGAGGGTGAGGGAGGTGTCTGGGGGGTTGCTGAAGATGAAGTGGTGGGTGTAGAAGGAGGTTAGGTTTGATTTGCCTATTCCGCCGCTGTAGAGAGTGTTAGCTGGATGTCATCGTTTAAGAATGGAGAGAGAATACGCACGTCATTGTGGGGATGTGGTTGACATAGGGTTGGTCAACCATTGTTGCCATTGTTTTGGCTACGTCTCGTTCACCGAACTCGTATTTTGTGTGTTCTTCCCATACGGCTTCGAGGTCAAAGTAAGGGCCCCCCAGGAATGTTTTGAGGAATGTTAGACTTCTGGTGTGCGCTATTCCGGCGTTGCGTTTGTGGTAGTTTGGGTCGCTGGGGAGGATCCAGCCGGATTCTTTTTCTGCATCCTCGTAGCGGTATGTCTTGACACTACTGGGGGAGATGCCAACGGATTCCGATGACGACTGGCGACGGTGAGCGAATGGAGGACCGGATGTATGGACCAGCTGGGGTGGTTGGTTGGTAGAGCTGAGAGAAACGAATTTTCTGCCACCGTAGGATATGAGAGCTTTGATAGCTGGATTTTGGCATGCGGCTTCCTCGACATAGTAAGGAATTCGCGATATGTACGCTGGAAGACAGTCGTCAGCATGCAATTTAGAAATAGACTTAGGGTCTTAGGGATTTAAAAGAAAGGGTTCACGAACAAATTAAACCAACCCCTTTCTCAAACTCGCATCCATCACAGTTTTTGAGGGCATCTAGCGCTTTTTGCAGCGGGAACTCTCCGCCGTCCTCGGCTTCATTGCCTGGAACCAGAAGCTAGTGGGCTCTTAGCATCCATATCAACGTCAACTCAAACTCGTCCTCCTCGTCATCGCTTCAAATTGAGATACCCATCTTTCGAAACCAACATACCTGCACAACAGCAAACCCTTCTTCCGCCCACTTCTGCAACGGCGGTGGATCCAAATACTTCTCACTCGGCCCAATCTCCGCATAATGATCCAGCACAAGCACCAGTCCTGGCCCTCTTCCTCTCCTTGAAAGCGGAGCCTGGAGTGTTATATGTGAAGATATACGTTGTGGCTTCGAGGTAGTAGGTGTCTGTTCCGTCTCGAGAAGTGGGGTAATTCTCGTCATGATTGAAGCGCTTGAGTTGGTATCGCTAATGTTGGATCGCCTCTTCTCTGCCCCCCTTAAAAACCAATTCTGAAATCAGATCGAACGTTAAAGGAGAAAGAAGGTCCGCAACGTAAGTTGACGAAAAAGTTAGCTATCGGGATCGTAAGGGTCCGGATCAAACAAGCGATCAAACCGCCACCCCGATTTGCAATGATCAACGATAAGATGGGGGTGGAGCCAACAGCCCACCTGCTTGCCTTAATGGTGGGGTAAAGTAGCAACATACCTAAACAGGCACCGCATTTCAAGTCATGTATGACAAAGAAAGAGGGGGAAGCGCTGCATGCATGACTTCATTTGTTTGCGAGTCCCCGCATGTCCCAAAAAGTGCCCTGTCATCCTTTTCTCTCTACGTAGGCTACCAGCAGCAGCCCCGTTGGAATCGCCCAAGTTTCTCGCGTAACCACGAGTGCACGGTGATGTATTACAGACTATGCTTCAAGCGTCTTGTAGTGCCTTTTTGTACGAGTGTCCTTCCGCGCGCGCGCGTTGTGCCGGGTGAATGGGATCGATGCGTTGCGAGGCTGCGGAGTGTCGTGTGTTCGGAGTTCCTATGTAGATTGGATGCGTGTACAAGGGGGGACAGAAGTACAAGCGAGGGCTTTGTGTAGCCAAGGAGTGCACGTGGTGAGGTAGCAAGGTACCTTCCAAGATGTGTGCATGCAGCTAAGTCGCATTAGGGTATCCGGTGTTGGTATCGCCCCGTTAAGGTTGTATGTTCGAGGGTTTCCCTGGGTTTGTGCAATATATGACACATGATTAGGCTGTGATCGCTCTAGGTCCTCTCCACCGTTCAGAAAGCTTTTCACGATTAATCTTTCTTTTTGTTAGTAGCACTGTTTTGTTTAATCTTGTTATATAACACGGGATGAGTATGTTCATACGATGCCTATCATCTGTTACCCATCATTGTATGAGGATGAGAACATCGAGTCTGAATCACACAAGAATCGGTTTTCATAAAGAGTTGAGTTTGTTAGAAACAGGAATGTTGAGTCTAGCCAGACACTTCTGGTGAAGTTTATACCAAAATCAGCCCATGTCAAAACCCTAGCGCGCTTCATATGTTTGATCCAATTCCCTCGTCTCGAATCATCATGCTACCCTCCCCAAATGTAAAACTTTCGTTCATCGAAACTTCTTCCGACCATGCGAAGAAGTGGGCAAACGAAAACCATCGAACGTAGGCAATGAAGGGAGGACTGGCGGAGGAGGAATTTGAGGTGCGCTGGTTGTAGAGCACAACGAACTGGTCTCTTCGGGCTAATCTTAGTGAGAATAAAGTCTTCCAAAATCCGAATCCATCGTCTGCTATCTTACACAAGGGGATAATCTAGTAGGCAAATCTTGTTGAGTGTCATGGCGGATCTGATCCTCCTCCTTTCCATCTTCATGAGGAGAAGAGGTCTTTTGCTGTCGTTCTTGTGCTGCTTGCTGTCTTTCTTGTGTTGTGTGATCCATCCTGGCTCGCCCACGCTCAGGCTGATTCCTGCGGTCGACTTCGTTTACCCGGGCTCTAGCTCTGGCTCTAGCTGCAAGTTGATGCTCTGGGAACATTGGGTCTAACTAAGTCGCCACCTTGATCCAAAGATGCTTGTACCAAACCATGTCTGCTTGTTGATATGCTAGGAAGTGAGAGTTATTTGTTTGATCCTCCGATTTGCCGAGAAGATGGCGACCAAGGACGCCGGTCAAGGGTGAGTTTTTTGGCAGGAAGAGAACGGATTGTGAAGATGATAGCGATGCGTGTCGTGTAATAATAAGCACGAGTGTTCTGTAATCCTACAATGTGTAATAGTCTGCTTGGGTACGGAAAATAAAGGATGCAGCTAGGCCCTAATTTGTTGTTGGGACAGTCTCATTGCAGCTTCCGAGACGCTAGTTGAATGCTGCTCATATCGAGCAGGCACTGCATCTTTGGTAGCGGCATTGGCTGTACCCTTGATCTGTTGAAGGACCTGGGCAGCAACCGCGACGGCATCTTCGGGAAGCCCTGGTTGTGCGTCAGCATCACACAGGAAAGAGCATCGTGACACAGAATACTTACCCGCAATTCTAGCAACTTTCAACGCATGGCTTTCCCGATTTACACCTTTTCTTAATCGGTGTATATAAGAGAACCTCCCGTTGGGTTCTTCAAGCACATCGTTACAGTAGCATCCAAGCTTCTCCAAGTCCTTAGTCATGTCAGTGAGCGCGTGGAAGTGGGTTGCAAACAGTGTCCGGCATTGATTGACGTGGTAGAGATGATGGAGACAGGCATATCCCACCGCGATGCCATCCTCCGGCGTTGTTCCTCGACCCACTTCATCCATGATGACAAACGAACGGGGTGTAGCCTCCTTGAGGATTTGTGCTGTTTCAAGCATCTCAACCATGAATGTGGATTGATCTTGGTAGAGATTGTCTGCTGAGCCGACGCGACTGAATACCTTATCCACCAAACCAATTTCTGCATACTCTGCTGGGACAAACGATCCAGTTTGCGCCAAGATGGAGATTAGTGCATTCTGTCGTAGATAGGTACTTTTACCAGCCATATTGGGGCCAGTGATCAGCCATATACGTTCTTCCTCGCCTAATTGGCAATCGTTCGGTGCGAATTTGCGTCCTTGTTCATGTAGACCACTTTCTACAACTGGATGTCGCCCGCCAATAATATGATGCGAAGGCTTTGCACCAAGAATAGGCCGAATGAAGTTTCTCTCGATAGCAAGGGCTGCAAAAGCACATGCAACATCTAATTCATCAAGTACAGCTGCATTCCGGCGTAGTTTGACAAGGTTTCGTACCACTCCTTCACGTAGTTCGCTGAGAATACGTTGCTCCTCTGCCCGAATGCGGAAGCGAGTCTCATCCATCTGAGCCCCTAGTTGTGTCCATTCAGGAATTTGAAAAGAACGAGTAGACTTGCTGCTACTTAAGCTCTTCGGATAATGATGCGCCACTCGAGACATGTCTTTTCCTCTGACATGCGCAATATGAGCGAGGTTAGGAGTCCATTTCAGCGTTAAACTCTCAGCTCCCATGTCTTTGCGCAATTTGCTTTCTAGTTCGCTTTTAGACTGTCTCAATGTTTCCAGGGTCGCATGAAGTCGCTCCAGAGTCTTGCTAGCATTGTGTTTCATGATATGGACATCTTCTCTCCCATCTGTAGCGCTCTTGAAGCTGCCTGCTATCATATGAGGTTTAGGTTGAACATGCTTTGGCATGTTCTTCAAATCTTCTTCGCCAGCCTCTCGACCCAGCACGTCCTGAGCTAGTTCCGACATCTCTTCAGCCTCTTCATTTTCGATGCGATGATACTCAGATAAGCTGTCCTCGTCAATAGCTTCTTGGATTCGGTGCGCGAGCTGGAGTGGCAAGCTTAGATCGAATCGACGTTCTAGCATTGAAATGCACAGCCTTCGTCTATTATCAGACGTTGCATTTTTTGAGTCAACCGGAATTGAGCTCCTGAATTTCGCGTGTTCCCGCAACTCATCGAATACGGCAGAGGTCGTAATGATTGTTTTCGAAAGTTCCATGAGGTCATCGGCATCCCCACGGCCGTAGGTGAACTTGGTCACCAACCGAAGAGAATCGAAAGTTTGGTCTAGCAGTGCGATGATGTTTTGACGCAGCTGTGGGTATTGTATCATCTCTTCTACCAGATCGAGTCTGTCGTTGATGGTTGAAAGAGACATGGACGGAGCAGCTTCGTTTCGTCAGTAATTTTCAGAAGCCATTATCGGACATGTACTTACACAAGCGCTGTGTAAGTAGCCTTGTTCCACTCTTCGTGACCGTCTTCTTTAGAGTGTGTAACAGGCTTCCTTCGTATGTTCCATCACGAATAGTACTCCTAATTTCTAGTGCTCTCAGACTGTTCTTATCAATGCTCATATAGTCTTCGGCTTGGTGTCTTATCGGAGCCTGAAGCCGCGTCTGCGAACCAAACAGTTGATGCTTGACATAATGTAGCAATGAACCCCCTGCAGTCACTTCGCCAGGTGTGAAATCGGCCATGCCAAAGTCACCCACAATTTCTTCTAACATGGGTTTCCAGTTGTCAATAGTGAGTTGCGTTTTGGGGGGATCTTGGAAGGTGATTGTATGTCCATCTTGTTGTATGGCAAAGACAATGTCCGAGTAATCAGCCTCTTGGAAGACACTGCTCAACACTATCTCCCTCGGTTTGATACGAGCGAGCACTGAGGGCAGGGACGCAATGTCTGTACTCTGGGTCAGGAAGTCACCACTGGATAGATCAATCCATGCTAGCCCGACTTCAGTGCGCGGTAGGTTAAGAACTGAAGAAACGCTTGCACTGCCAGGACTTTGTTTTACTGCAGTTTCTTTCCTAAGCACTTTTGGATCTACATGGATACTAAGAAGGTAGTTGTTCTCCCATGGATCCATGAAGTGCTCATCAATGAGGGTGCCTGGCGTCACAATGCGCGAAACTCTTCTCGTATATTGAGGCTCACCCTTTGCTTTAGTTGGCGCATCATTGACATACTCGTCGCTTATTGCAACATGCTTGTTGAGGTCTTGGACAAGGATTTTGAGATAACGATCCAGCTGGTAAGCGGGGAAGCCAGCCTAGGACCATTAGCGCCGTTTTTGTTTATTAGGAAATGGGCTGTTGACTGACCATAGATACCGGAGGCTTCTTGCTGCCTTTCAAGGCCTTTCTTCTAGTTTTTCTGATATTTAGCAGGGACGCAAACTCATCTGCATGCTCAAAGTATAGCTGATTGTCAATTCAGTGAGGATAGCAGTTGATTGGCTATGTTTGTTAAGTACCTCGTAGAAGCCTCCGACGCGTGTGAGGAGCACACAATGGCTGAACTTGAGCATATTGTTGCGCACTTGCTGCAATAGCGGAGGATATTCTGGTTCTGCGTCATTCTGGGGTGGTAACGCCTCGGATTGAATGGGGCCTTGTTGTATATCATCCAATTGTAAAGTAGTTTTTCTCTTCGCGCTACGGCGTTGGGATGCTTGAAGCCATGGCAGACTCACATGCTGTGCTGCACGTGGTTTCGCGAAGGGTCGCGTTGAGCTTGGGACGAGGCCCGTAATGGCAGTATATGGTCTGTAAGTAACCGGCAGAATCCTGGTTTTGGGTGACAGATTTGGACGCGCCAGACATTCGACACGCCTGCAGAGCATCCTCGTTTTTCAAGCTGTGTAGAGTGAACATGGGTGGGGTACGATGGTCGAGATGCAGGGACGCGTCTGCATCCGGTTAGCTCATCGGACCTTTAGTACGCGGGGTACTCGGAGTGTCCAAAGTCAAAGCCACTGACGATACTTCAGCGTGCATCCGCTCCGTCTGTTTCCATTCACAACAAAAATGGCGCCCCAATTTGAGCCTATGAAGAATGATTTGATCCTACGCACAGCGAGAGGTTAACGACCCTCGACTAATCCTGATGGACATCATGAAATTGACATTGTACAGGCGAAAAGGTCGAGCGCCCGCCAATATGGGTAATGCGGCAAGGTACGAACTCTCGTCCTCGAAGAGCCCTCAGGCGCTGACGATGCGTAGCCGGGCGCTATCTCCCCGAGTACCACAAGGAAAAGGGCACCAACGACTTTTTTGAATGCTGCCGCAGCCCCGAAATCGCGTCGAATCTCACCCTCCAGCCGATTGAGCGCTACGCGGGCCTCATTGACGCTGCCATCATCTTCTCTGATATTCTCGTCATTCCTCAGGCCATGGGCATGGAGGTGATAATGGTGGACAAGAAGGGACCCCACTTCCCGGAACCACTACAAACTCCGGATGACAAACAGTACAAGGAGGTGCTTGAGAGAGAGGTGGATGTTGCAGAATCACTCGACTATGTTTACAAGGCCATCACTCTCACAAGACAAAAGTTGGCGGGAAGGGTACCGCTGATTGGCTTCTGCGGTGCGCCTTGGACCCTGCTGTGCTACATGGTTGAGGGTGGAGGTAGCAAGATGTTTATCCAGACCAAAACATGGATCTACAAATACCCAGAGGAAAGCAAGGCGCTGCTGCAGAAGATTGCAGAGCTTTGCGTCGAGTATCTTGCTCTGCAGGTACAGGCTGGAGCTCAGGTACGGACCATGGTAACACTCGAACGCATGATGCTGACCACTGCAGATGATCCAAGTCTTTGATTCATGGGCCGGCGAGCTATCCCCGTCGTCTTTTAAGACATTCGCTCTTCCATACCTCACCTACATTGCCGACAATCTCCCGGAGCGTCTTCGGTCCAAGGGTCTGGAGCCTGTCCCGATGACCGTCTTTGCTAAAGGAGCGTGGTATGCCTTGGCGGACCTCTGCGAGACAAACTACAACACGATCGGATTGGACTGGCTCCATGCCCCGGCAGAGGCATACAAGGTAGCGCAGGCAAAGGGCAAGGTGCTCCAGGGCAATGCGGACCCCGGTGTTCTGTATGGTAGCAGGGAATCCATCACAAAGGTAGTCGAGGAGATGGTGGCTGGCTTCGGCGGCGGCAAGCAGGGATGGATTGCCAACCTTGGCCACGGTATGTTGTTTGACCTGTTATATTCTGTCGCTTTGGGTGCTAATGTTCTGCAGGCATCACCCCGTTTGTCAAGCCGGATGATCTTAAATTCTACTTTGAAGAGATCCACCGATTGACAAAGGCTTAATATAGAAGCCTAGCTGTGTTAGGTTGGCCAAGGCTGTTCCGCCCGTGAGGGGGACTTTGAGTTCCTGCCAAGCACACAGAGCTCTGCCTGCGTATGTCGTCAGCGCCTTGATGTGCTAGCGGTGCACGGCGGGGCGAGATATGTGTCATGTGATAGCATGATGGATGACAAGACGAGATTCTCGAAACCAGACCGACTTGGTTTCCATGGAGATGACGATCAGGCTGCCAGCCCTGTCCCTGCACGTGTTTTGCGTTCTATATGGCACATGTACATATGCATGTCTCATGTGACAAGGCTGCGCATTCTTGTAGGCCAAAAGAAACCAGCATCGGCCTTGACCAGTATTATTTAGTTCTTGAGCTCGTCCGTCGTAGGCACTATTACTAGATAGCTCATGACCAAAATTTTCATCATTTTTTTCTTTCTCTCCTGGTTGGCTTCTGCACGATGGCGCCACGAGCCAAGGGCAAAAAGGGTCTTCCTGCATCGCCAATCTTGGAAACAAGAGCCTTGCCGATCGACTGCCACCCGATTGGCTGCTGGGCTCATGGTCCGAGCGTACGTTCATTGGAAGCTTCCTAAGATTTGAGCCCCGAGGACATGTGCATTTGATACAGAAATGGCGGTTCAAAGTTGATGTTGGCTGATTTATCGTCAATTATTGAGTCTCTAGGGCCTGGCGAGCAATTTTGGGCAGACAGACGGGTGTCTTGAGGCTATCTTGGGCTGGCGAGGCCCCATGGAAGGTCGTGGAATGGGTTGGAATCTTCTCTCGCTCGGCGCTGCCGGTGTATTTGCAACTACTACTTTTAAGTCCACAGGCGACCATCACCATCTGCTTCCACACAAATAATACACCCACTGTCTCGAGCCACAACCCCGTGCTCGCCTGTTCCCGTTTTGCCTTGCTGTGGCGACGATTGGTAAGTGCTTTTCCTTCCCTTTGCCCCCCTGTTCCTGTCTTCACTGCCGCGCCGCCGTTCACAAGGCTGGCCTTGTGTCGACGTACGCCGCTGCGCACCATAACCCAATGGCCTGACGCTGACCATATAAAAGATTCCCCCAAACTTTATCACTTGCGCTCTCCATCACTCACCTCTATCTGCTATACTGCCCCTCAGTTCGACTTTTTTGCGACCCCACTAGCCCCTCTACGTCGCTGCACAGCCTGCAACCGCAACCATGGTGAAGGATACCAAGCTTTACGATACCCTCGGGGTAAGCATAGCCCTGCTCCATACTCATAAAGGAATGTAGCCTAACAGAACCAGGTGTCGCCAGACTGCTCCGAGTCACAACTCAAGTCAGCATACAAGAAGGGTGCCCTCAAGTGGCATCCCGATAAGAACGCACACAACCCCGAGGCTGCAGACAAGTTCAAGGACCTCTCACACGCCTACGAAGTTCTCTCCGACCCCCAGAAGCGCCAAATATATGACCAGTATGGTGAGGAGGGTCTCGAGCAAGGTGGCATGGGCGGCGGAGGTGGCATGGCTGCTGAGGACCTGTTCGCACAGTTCTTTGGCGGGGGCGGCGGCCCCTTTGGCGGCATGTTCGGCGGTGGCATGGGAGGAGGACGGGAACAAGGGCCCAAGAAGGCACGCACAATCTCCCATGTCCACAAGGTATCACTCGAGGATGTCTACCGCGGTAAGGTCTCCAAGCTGGCGCTCCAGAAGTCAGTCATCTGCCCCAAGTGCAACGGTGTCGGCGGCAAGGAAGGCGCTGTCAAGAAGTGCGCTGGCTGTGACGGTCGCGGTATGAAGCACATGATGAGGCAAATGGGTCCTATGATCCAGCGCTTCCAGACTGTGTGCCCAGACTGCCAGGGAGAGGGAGAGATTATCCGTGACAAGGACCGATGCAAGCAGTGCAACGGCAAGAAGACGATTATCGAGCGCAAGGTCCTGCATGTCCACGTTGACCGTGGCGTTAAGAGCGGCCACAAGATCGAGTTCCGGGGCGAAGGCGACCAGCTGCCAGGCGTAGAGCCAGGCGACGTTGTTTTCGAAATTGAGCAGAAGCCCCACCCGCGTTTCCAACGCAAGGACGACGACCTTTTCTACCACGCCGAGATTGACCTGCTGACGGCGCTTGCCGGCGGCCAGATCCACATTGAGCACCTGGATGAGCGATGGTTAACCGTTGACATCATCCCTGGTGAGTGCATTAGCCCTGGTGAGGTCAAGGTCATTCGCGGCCAAGGTATGCCATCATACCGACACCACGACTTTGGTAACCTGTACATCCAATTCGACGTCAAGTTCCCCGAGCGCCTCGGCAACGAGGAAGGCGGGCCGATGAACCCTGAGCAGATCCGCGCCCTCGAGTCGGTCCTACCACCACGCAAGGTTCCAGACGTGATGCCTCCGCCAGACGCAATGACCGAGGACTTTACCCTCGAGGACGTTGAGCAGGGCGGTGAGGGTGCACGTGCACGCGGCATGGGCGGCATGGAAGACGACGAAGACGAAATGCACCCCGGTGCTGAGCGCGTCCAGTGTGCATCACAGTAAACTATTTGCTGCTCATAAACTTTTTCATTGCCTGCGAAGGGATAGACACAGTGGTATGAGATTACGAACACGACACTTACCATGGAAAGCAAATGGTTTCAATTGGGGAAAAAAACACACGCCGGGCAAAAAAATATGAGGACGGTGTGTGTGTTTGTGATCCCAGGGTTCGGCGTCGTGGGAGTCTTTTGTTCTATTTATTCTTTGGTTTTGCGGTGTGTGTTTTTTTATGATCTGATGAATGGATGCATCAGTGGTGGTTGTGGTAGTGTCGTGGTGACGATGAGAGCCTGTTTTGCGTCGAGCGTGAAGACAGCGAAGCGAGCGAAAGAGAGAGAAGATAGAGGAAGAAGAAGCCTAGGATACCAAAGCATGGTTCTTTTATGAGCTTTTTTTCTTTTAGTACTTTTCTCGTTTAATTTGGTTATATAGACCGATGGAATCAGCAATGTCGATTCTCTTGCTCTTCTTCTTGTTCTACGAACTAGACTAGGGATAAAAGTGGTCATGTCAACGTCACTAGGCACACAACATTCATCACATCATCTCACAAGACGCGAATGCATAACAATCACAAGTAATTTTCATTCCTTTCTCATCCCCAGAATAACCAATACAACAAATCTCTGTCCCTAATCCTCGTCCTCCTCACCTGCCCCTCCCACCAAACACACCCCAACCAGCAAGTACCTCCCTCTCCCCCCAAAACATCCATTCCCCCTCGCCATACTTTGCCAGCCCTTCTCTCCGTCCCCTCTCCCCCAGCTCCCCCCATCGCATCAGCAAATTCCCATCCAGCATGCCCCTAGCACCAGTCCCAGAATCCCACCCGCCATCTGGCGTATCGCTCGCACGGAAAGCACGGGGATTCAATCCCGCAGTTGCATCAAGCGTATTGGACAGATACGCACTGAGATTCGACAGGCGACGGTACGTATCTTCGCTGAGCGGGGTGACGAGGGCCAGCGTGCCGGATTGCGACGTGCATAGGATTTGGTGGAGGGGTTGCGTGGGTTTTTCGTCATCAGGAGACGAAGTGTCCATGTCGAAGTCGCCGTTTTCGGTGGTGTTTGCGCCGGCGAAGTCGGAGGCTGAGGGCATTTTGAGGCGCGAGTGGACGACGTGGAGGGTTGCGGGGAAGTGGCCAGTGTGGAAGGTGGATTTGTGGAGGAGGCGGGATCCAGCTTCGGATTTTGGATCTGCGGGGTGGATGTGGTTAGCAGGGTGCGAAGGGGGGATAGGAGGGGTTGATGAACGTACTGTCAGGGTCGAATTGTAGGACTTGCAGGTTCATATCTGCGTCTGCGACAAGGAGGTGGAGTTGTTCTTCAAAGGGGATGAAGTCGACGGCTATGGCTTCGAGACTGTGTTTTGAGCGTGCGAAGAGAGACATTCTGTATGGCTCTTCCTGTACAATGGTTAGTAACTGGCGTATCCATCACTGCACAAAAGAATCTTACTGTGTATCCTGTAAACCACACACCACGGTATGCGTCGCTCATAGCCAGCATACCTGTTCCAGGCAGGTTCTTCAAATCACTGACGTAACACTGCATGTCCATAAAGGCAACAGGAAGAAGAGTGCCATCTTCCTTGAGACCTCGTACCATGCACTTTTGTCCTTGGGCCATGATCATGAATCCTTGTGTACCAAGCTCTGAGATTGCGGAGACGGCACCCTTCACTTCATCCTTCACTATAAGCTTGAGGCGCTTGTTGGTCTCTGGGCGGTCTGGTTCGGGAACTACGGTGATGACCTCGAATATGCGGATGCAGCCTTTGGTGGCGAGGTCTTCACCGTGGAGAATCGCAGTACCCACTGCAACAATATCCTTGCGCTGGTGTGTATTTTCGCTGACTTCAAGATTAAGTGTCTTGATACTGAGGACTACCTCTTGTGGATCGAGAACATGGGTATCAATAATAGTCCAGGTCTTCTCATCTAGTAACTTGATAATGCCACGTTCAATAGTTGGTCTAAAGCTCATGTCCTCCTTGGGGAGTTCGTAATGATAAGTCTCAGACGGATCAAGCTGGTATTCCTCTGACTGTCCTGTGCCAACGATATACAAGCCCGAAGAATGGTAGGCGAGAGCATGTATTTCGGCATCCATTGGCATACGTCGTGTTGCCCAGCCTAAGTGACCGTAGTGCGTCTGTGGTGGTAGTTGAGAGATGCGGAGCGTATCGGTAGAGTCTAGGTAGGCGAAACCACGCTGGCAGCTGGAAGTGTGAAAGGACGTCAGACTCTTTACTGGCTTTCCACTCAGACCAATGACACGCGGTGCGCTTGACGACTCTTTGAAGATAAATGCCGGGGTAGTGCCTCGTTGGAAGACGGTACTGTACCCACCAATGTCACTCAATGCTAAGAGAGTACTCTCAAATCCAGAATCTTCTGCACCGCCGTCTTCCGTGTATCGTGGTATATGTTGCTGAGAAAGTTTGACCCATCGTAAGTTCTTGGTCCACAGGTCAGCAGCCGAACGTGACGGAGAGTGGAAGGCTTTGTAGATGACAAGGTTATCACTCGATGTGCGGATGATCAGATGTGGCGACTTGGTCGTTGCATCGCCCAGGTCAGCAGCTAAGATCTCTGTAATCGTAGCTTTGATGGCGCTACGCTTGGGGACATAGTCCATACCCAAAACAGGTGGAAGGAAACTTAGAGCTTCAGCGACATAACATGGCTTCTCCATATCTGACACTGCGAATACACGAAGGCCTCCTTCGGGTGTGAGGAGAAAAGCAAAAACTTCTGTGAAGCTAGCAGACTTGAATAAACTCGCTGAAAGCCATTGTGTGTTGGATAAACCAGTGGCTTCGACATCCTCCAGCTCGCCATCGCCAGTAGCTCTGAAGATCTTAACACTGGAGTCTTCGCGCAGGACTAGGAGGTATGGGTCCGCGAAGCTGGCATTGATGACGTTGAGCTCGTTGCCACTTTCTTCGTCCTCCATTGGCAGAATCTGATCCATATTAAGTTCTAAAGGGTTGGTTAATTATTGCACGGGATGTTTTGCACAGGAGCTGTAGCCTACCAGAGTCATAGGTACGAATCTCGGTCCGCATTACCTGCACAACCTTTGTGCCTGCTGCCAGTACGCCAACAAACAGCGTCGAGCCTTCTTCTCGTTCGAAATCACCCTTGTCGGTTTCAGTGAGTTCGTTGCCATTGACCTCGTACACGACAGTGCTCTCGGTTCCATCCTCACCAGTCTTGGATACCACGAGATACTGGTCATAGTCTACATTAGTAGCCATATTGGCCTCCATGTCTTCACCAAAAGCAGCAGTGACATCTCCAGGCGCCTGTTTCCGGGCATGCACAGCCCAAGTGCCGCGTGCTGAAGGGAGTTGTCTTGTAGCTACAGTGACGGGATGGAGCTCACGACTCAGGGCTGTGATCGCAGCAGCAGCCCCTCGCCCGGTCGAAAGCATTACCTCGCCCCTATTCAATGACTCGGTGTCCTTTCCTGGGTGTAGGACGGCATTCTTGATTGGGGCTATACTTGGCAGTACGTCATGTATACGAAATGTGTAGGTGCCGGGCGCAGTAGGCTCCGAAGCAGCAGTAGTGATTTTTTGGATGGCAGGGGCTGTATCGTTGTAAAGATCATCTTCCATATCTTCCATATCCTCTTCATCAGACATGTCCTCGTCCGTGTCGACATTTGCGTTGGACTGCTTTCGTCGCAGGTGGCTTGCTGTGCTAGTCCAGCCCAGCATGACCGAGTCTCCGTCCTCGCTTCCAACAAAGAGGCGACCCCGTCCGAGGTTGCTGGTGCAGGAGGCGGCGGCTTTGATGAGGTGGCCGCCATGGTCTGCCGCAACGGGGTGGACTGTCATGCCCGATACAGTGCGGCCGTCAAGCGTAAAAGTAAGGACAAGGAGACGTCCGTTGTTGAGCACGATTAGCACGTCACCCGTCTCATGAGACAAAAGCTCAACACTGCAGCCCTCGAGGCGCAAAGCCAGGTCTGACTGGTCGCTGAGAGGAAATGAAGTGCAGGCTTTGGCGAATTCATTCACAGCCACACCATTTGTCTTGCCACCCTGGTCGACATGTATAATCTCATTCGATCCCACTAGGAGAGCACCGCCAATGGGTGAAGGCAACGGAACCACCCTGGTGATGTCGTACGGCAGTCCGGAGACGGACAGGAGCGTAGTCGAGGCTTTTTGCTCGAGATCAAGCGTAAAGACGGAGTATGTAAGAATGTCTTTTCGGTGGGCGAGCAAGGATGGGGCCGTGTCTCGAGAGGCGGCGACGATGCCAAACGTGGGTTCGCGGTATTCGTGCAGAAAGGCGAGGTGGACGGGATGTGTAAGGGTGGGGTCGAGGTTTGTGAGCGGCAGGACAAAAGATGAAGTATAAGGCGTTGTATGAGAGCCAGATGCAGTTTGCTGCTCAGGCTTGGACTCTTTAGGCCCATCAGCATCCGAATCGTAGTCATCGTCGACAAGATCACGCTGGCGAAAGGGAAGAATGGCGAGGTTGTGAGAGCCAAACTTGAGGGCAGCACATCTGCTGCTGGGGTCTGCCGTCAAAAAATTATACGTGTCTTTGAGATCAGCGGACCAAGGAGCAATGCCGGGCAAGTCTGGATTCTCATAGTAGTGTATTGATATTGTATGGAGGTTGTACGACTCGGGATCCCACTCCACCAGGCTCAGCTTTGCATCCCGAAACGCTACCAGCAGCGCCTCGCCCCTCGACTTTGTACTGAGCGCCTTTACGCGCGCCAGCGACACGACTGTGCCAGCGAGGGGGAACTCGCCGACCAGGACCAGCTTGGCGGTGCTCTCAGTGCGCTGCAAGGGCACATCGGCCGCCTCTGTGTCCAGGTTAGCGGCTGCATTCTCCGCCTCGTCTCCTCCGCCCGGCGTGACCTCAGTCGTGGTTGACTTGAGCTCAAAGACCTGCAGCAATGAGTTCTTTGCGACGACCAGGTTGTTTGCCCTGGCGTGCAGCAGCGGGAGGTGGAGGGCATGGCTGACAGCCGTGGGCGGGGCTATTTCCGTATAGCACTGCATGGCGATGGCTCCGCTCAGAGCAATTTGGGGGGTGGGGTGAAGGTGAGCGGAGCTGGAGGGGACAGCGCCCGCGATGCTTTGTCTTGGTGTTGAGTCGCGTCGTGGAGAGAGAAGTGTGGGTATGCGTGCATGGACGCGGGCCCGATGTGGCTAACGCGTCTGCTAGGCTGCATGCATCATCCCCGCTCTGAGACGCGACAGGGACGTCATGCTGCTGCCGCTGGCTTGTAACAGCACCATGTACCACCACTGTTAGCGGCGCACGCCAAACTACCAGGAAACAGGAAAAAACACCAAAAAGGCGGCCTGAGACCTGCTCTCGCTTTTCTTTTCTGCCTCGCTTTTCCTAATTTCGTTTCCGCGACATCCATCATGGCTCTCATCCAGACGAGCCTCATCTGGGTGGCCTACGCCGTCGCCGTGGGCCTCCTCTTCCTGATCGCGTCCACCTTCGTCTACGTCTATCAGAAGCCGCGCGATCGCGCTGCCGCTGTCACCATTGTCTGCATCTTCACCACGCTTGCCCTGCTGGCCACGGTCCTGCTGATCCCCGTTGACGTCGCTCTCGTCTCGTCCACATCCCGCTCTAGCCTAGGCCGCAAGAAGGACTGGGCTACGCCAGACAAGGTCGACAGCATCCTCTACACCCTGCGCATCGTCTACTACTCGCTCTACTCACTTGATGCTGTTCTCTGCCTGCTCGTCATTCCTTTTACCTACTTCTGGTATGAGGAATACGACGAGGATGCCGCTGAGCACGGAGAGCAGACTGCCGGCCAGCGCATTGGCGGCGCCATCAAGTGGACACTCGGTTTCCTTGTCTTTGTCGTCGCCATCTTCCTCGTAGGATTCTTCGTGCCCTTTGCAAAGCAGGCCAAGGACGACAAGCGTCTTGATCTCGACTACTTCAAGCACCTGCTGTCTGAGAACCGTAAGCACAGCCAAGGCGCACTTCAGACACAAGCTAACAGCCCTCCAGATGGCGAACGCGCTCTATCCTTTGGGCTCGGCCTGCTCATCACAGTCGGAACCGTGCTCTATGTCCTTTATACTGGCGCTGGCATGGCACTACTGCCTGTTGCCATGATCAAATCGGCACCTTCCATCTCGGCCCCCACCCTTGCCGCGAACACTGCCTCTCAACTCGAGTCCAACCGTGAGCGCCAGAGGCAGCTTGAAGGCCGGAGTCAAGGCCGCGAGGGCGGATTGGATAGCCGGGATAGGCGCGAGCTAGAGGCCCTTGTTCGCGAGGAGCGCACTCTGATCCGCCGCGAACGTCTGGCAGCCGAGTCCAGTGGTGAGGACCGCCATTGGATCGTCAAAGCCTGGATCAGGACAGAAGCCTTTTTCCGCCCGCTCAAGCTTCTCGGCGGCCTCATCCTCCTCGTCTTTGCCCTTGTCATTTTCGCTAGTATGCTCATCACTGGCATTGACAAGGCCAAGAACTCCATCTGCGGTGCTCACTGCGGATACATTCTCGGCCACATCAACATCTTCCAGCCTCTCAATTGGATCCTGGTCAAGTCTTCCAAAGTCTTCCCTATCGACTATGTTCTGTTCCTGCTCCTTGTCCTCTTCTTCTTCTCCGCCTCTGTTGTCGGAATCGCTACGGTCGGCATCCGCTTCCTCTGGATCACCATTTTCAAGATTCGCAAGGGCCATACTTCGCCTCAAGCTCTCCTCATGGCCACTGTACTCCTTACGCTTATTGTTCTCGCCATCAACTACTCAGTCGCCATGGTCGTTGCTCCTCAGTACGCCACCTGGGGTCCTCAAACCTACTGCGACATGAAGACCAACAGCCTTGACGAGCAACCCGACTGCACTGAGCACAAGGATCTTATCAAGCCCTGCAGCGAACTTGCTACCAACCCCTCAGCCCAGCAAGTCTGCACGCCCTCTGTCCTCAGCACCTTTATCAACCGCGTCACAATCAACTTCCCCTTCTTCGGCGTCGTGCTCTTCTGGGCCCAATTCGCCTTCTTGGGCATCTACCTTATTGTCTTCGTCACCACACTATTCAGGGCACCCACTCTCGACCAGGAGCAAATCGATCGCGATCTCGAGGAGGAAGAGGAGGAGGGTCTGCTTGCGAGCACCGGCCGTAGGTTCGGCGCTGCATGGGGCGATGCTACTGGTCGCGCTAGCAAACCTACAACCGCATATGGTGCTACCAGCGCGAGGAATGAGGAAAATTAGTTTACACCCATGGCTTTCTCTTTGGTATGCCTCTGAGTAAGGCAGTAAAATTGTTTTCTTTTTTCTTTTCTTTTTTTATGCCTTGTATTCTAGTACAGCGCTGGAGGCTTACATGTCTTCTTTCCATCCCTTTATGTATTTGTTATCCTAGTTCCTACTCGCTTTGTATTTCTGCATCTTCACTGTTTTCTTCTTCTTCTTCCCAAGTCGCTGATTAGCTCTCACGCGAGTCAAATGAAACAAAAAAAAATTAAGTTCCTAGCGTAGCAATGGGTTAGGATCAAATTATGCCAAATCTAAAACATTTTCAATTCATTGACATATAAAGTTGATATATCTTGGTACTCTTCAATCTTTTTTTTTTACATTGTAAATTCGTCATCTGCAACATGCTCCATTGTTCCCTTTGCAACATCATTTCTATATCGTCTATACAGACAGATTCATAACCCCCTCCCCCCTTGGCTCTCTAAACCAACCAACCAATCGACCATCCCTCCAGGTGCGCCGCGGATCTTTGCGTGGAAGAGGTCGAGCCATGCGTCCTCTTCGACCTTCCATGGCTTTTTCTTTTGCTATGTGTGGCGTGTTGCTGGGCGACTGGACTTTTGCTCTCAAACATCTGTTGGATTCCTACGTTTCACCACTGAAGTCTTTATATAAGATTTTTTTTTACGTTGTTTAGAAGTGGCGTTGTAGGATGGTAGTAGGATATGATGTGTCTTTCTCTTTCCATGAGCAGACTTCTCTTTTTTTTTGTCGTGTTAGATAGAGTATGGATATGTGAACATGTCCGCATGATATAGAACATCATGTAAGTCTTGCAGTTGGCTGTTTTTTGCCCAACAGGAGTGGAGGAAGGGGACTGCTGGGACAAACGTGCAACCCTCGATATTCCTTGTTCGCAGGGAAGATTGTCCAGATGCGCTTATCGGTTGTATCGAATAGTGTTGGACGAATTACTCGATTGTATATATCTTGTTTTTGGAATGGCACTGTTCAGACACGATATCGGTGTGCTTTCGTGGGTCCGTGTTTTGTTAGGTGTGTTGGGCTGAAGTGTCGAGTATACGAGGCCCGGATGATAAAGTACCCGCATCCGTATTCGTATCGGCGGAGATAAAATTCCCGATGGCTTCCCCGGGTTCGGGATAGAGAGACATCAGACGGGAAGGTGGTTCATCCCTCGTCACCGTCGTCCATGATGTCGTCATCGACGTTCTCCTCTCCATCCATAGAACCGTCCTCCTCTTCTCCATCTTCATCTTCTTCTTCTCCATTTTGCCGTCCCTGAACCCACGTCTGCTCGTCCTTTTCCCCGCCCTTAAAAAACAACACAACTCCAGTCTCCACCGCGCGCTTGGCTGCATCGCTGAGCCGCTGCGAAGTACGGACTTGGCATTTCCGTATATATTGGAAATACACCGATACCTCCAACCCCCTCGCTTTCACAGCATCTCGCGTCGAGGTGATAAGCGCGACATGCCCCGCCGCCTCATCCGCCTCCTTCTCTCTCACAATCGTGCTAAACGCCTCCAACCGCGGGGGCAGCAGCGCTAATAACTCCCCCTCACCCGCGGTATCAACATTTACGAATATCTTGAGAGGGCAAGCCATGCTGTGCAAACAGTCAAAATTGCTAAGCGAACCCAAGACGCCAAAGTCGTGGCCTTCGGGGTAGACCGTCTTGACGATTTCGGCGTCCGAAGCGTCGGAGAGCGAGAGACGTTCGAGACAGGTACGGTGGTGCTGTAGTGCGGTACCTAGCTGGCTCCAGGAGTGTTCTGGGAAAATGGATAGCGGGTTGGAGTCTGCAGCGAAGGGCTCCCAAGGGGCGGTGTGGAAGTTGTATTCGAAATGCTCTAGGGAGTGAATGGAGGTTACGAGGTGAGATAAGGCGGTGATGTCGAGCATTGCGCGGTGTAAGAAGAGTTCTTTGATGGGGCTTGTGGAAGGCGATATAGGCCAGGATTTGAAGGGCGTTGTTTGATGGAAGCCATCTAGTTGGAGGTGAAGGAGTGAGGGAAGGCGGAAGAGGCTGGACAGGGATTCGATTGGGAAATTCCTTGACGCCAGACGCCTGGCTTTGATGCAGAGGTGGGTTAGTTTTGAGAACCGGTTGCGGGGCTCGAGTGATGGAGCAATGGCTTGGTTGAACAATCTTAGCCAACCCGCTGTTGTAGTCCTTGTGCTTGCTAGCTCGTCGTTGTCGTCGGTTTTGGCGAGATCGACCCCCAGCGTTATCCAGCGAATGTCGTGTCCGTTCTTGAGGACACAGAGGAAAGCTTCTCTCTCAGATTTTTTGTCTTCAGAATCTGTAAAAGCATATACCAGCATCCGCACATTTCTAGCCAATGCGGGCCAGCGGGAGATCGCATACGCGTCCCCATGATGCGGTCGAACACCCCCCACAGTTCCGTATAGCAGCTCTTGAGAAATACGCTTACAGCGCCTGTTTACCCGGCAGAGTCTTGCCAAATCATCCTTTTGGTCTTTCAAATGCTGCAAGATGTAGAGGAGAAGCTCTTCTGGTAGACGGCTAAGGCTGGCTTGCAGTTCTCTGGCTGTAGAAGCCCCTTCTGGATTTTCAGGGGGTTCGTGGTCGTCTTTTGTGGTCGCTAAAATAGATTGTGCGAAGTCCGACGGGATGTTTTTGCTCGATACGGCAGACTTGCCCTTTTGCAACTCACCCGCAACATGAGTCCTTCTCATTGCGAAATTGGCGAATTCTCCAAGTTCGTGTATGTGTTAAAGAAAAAACTTTGAATATATAGAAAAATTTCCCACTGCCGATTCAATTAGGGCCGTCGTGGTGAAACCAAGCATAAGAACCATGTTGTTGCGAATTCCAACCAGTGGAGTATTAGGCTGACGACGTTCCCTCACCGGACCGATTGCTTCCTTCACGGTGAAACCCATTGGCGCCCAGCTGGCTGGTCAGGTGTCCTGCCCCTGGAGTCAGTCGACCAGCAAGTCGTGTGAAAGTGACCGGATATGATTTTTTCTGCGTAGGCGGCCACGTTGCATCATTGGTGAGCTCCAACGGTAGAGCTGATTTCGGCATCCCGATGGCTGATATTCATTCGGGTGTGCGGGAAACGTGTGGTGAAGTGAACGTGTTGTTGGTTGTGTGAACGCGGAAGGGACGATGATCTCGCGACTCACCGCCCACCAGTGCGTTTGAACGCATGCTGCGTAGGTGAGAGGAGCGAATGGATGCGCATGCGGTATACGGCATCTGCCAAAAGCGTGAGTTGGGTTAGTAGATATGATGTGAAAGAGCTCTGTCGTGTGACTGGCAACCAATGGTAGCAAACCAATACTGAGAGATCCGCAAGCAAACCTTTGACAAGTAGATGGTGGTTTGCTACTCGCACAAACGACGCCTGTTTGTACCCGATGGCCGGTGAGAAGAGCGCCAAACTTGCTGCTTCTGTTGACATGTACATGCGTGCGAATGGCGAGATGCTTACGTGCCGTGCTTGAGCCGTGGTTGTGCCAAGTGTCAGCACGGCAATGCGGGATACAGCCGGCAGTCTTGTCTTGATGGATGTCATATTCTTATTTTGTCTTCTCTGTTGGCTCTACTGCTGTGTCTTTGTCTTCTTTTTCGAGGCTCTAGTGTACAGACGTTCAAGTTTCGCCAGGGGTAGCATGTACGTACAAGTACAACATCATTTGCACGAGATCGGGTTGACTACTACTTAAAATACTGCATTCAATGCCGCGGCGCTAAACCACTGGCCTTCTCGAACGGCCGTAGAAACATATTGTCTCTGTATAGATGCGCAAGCCTTTTGACGATACCTTGGGCTCCTTCCTTACTGACGGAATACACAGGCCGCGGGAACGTCTGCAAGCGCATGCCAATGCTCAACGCCGAGAGACTGCAGTTCGCACATTCCAGTTCTGTATCTTCACTCCATCGCGTTATCTTCCCCCAACCGGGTTTCGGCTGCTTCCATCCCAGCACTTGGTAATGACCTCAATGCCGAGCGACTCGAAAAAACTCTTGGACGGCGGGCTAGTGCGATGCTCTCGAGTCAGGTGTGCCAAACTTCCGAGAGACCGAAGCTCCGAGCCAGCGCGCGCGCACTACTACTATACTACACAGTGTGACAGTACATCTGGGGTATAATCACCTTCCCCAAAGGTCCTCTTTCCCCTGTGGCGCTCATGGCTGGCGTTGCTCGTAACACTGGCCAAGGCCGAATGGCAAGCTGAACCCAGACGGACTCTGTGCCGGGCAGTCCAGCAAACGCGCTCCGAGCGAGATTCGGGTTCGCCGTAGGGTAAGACTTACGTAGTACTTCTCCAAGTTGTTTTTTCTGCTTGGCGAAACACGGTCCAGTTAGAGCCTCGACGAAACACCTTCTGGAAAGAGTTAGCATCGCTTCGGGACGGCTACATGAACGTGCATCAGTAGGACCACAGCAGAACCCCTGCCATATTATCGCAGGATAACAGTCACGTGACCAGTTTCCACCTTCCGCATAGAGCATGATTGCCAAATTATGCCCAGACTGACATCAATTTACCAAGACATTAACATAGTATGGCGGTTGAATTGTGGCAATGCTGTGGGCGGGCTCATAGGAGTATTGCAAGGCAATCTATGGGCACCAGGCTTTTATATATACCCATAGAGTCCTAGGTAGAAAACTTGCTCATTCCAGCTCAATTGCACTCCACACACTCGCAAAGTAGCCAATATGAAGTTCTCAGTTGCTGCATTAGCGCTTCCTGTTGCGGTCCAGGCTGCCTTCTTCTCCAAGTCCGAGTATGCCTCTGGACAGGTTCATCAGAAGTTGATGAAGCTGAAGAGTGTATGTTTTCTATGGACTGCTTTTTTATTGTTTTCTGTTTTCTAACTTGTGTCACAGGATCAATGGGAGCGCGATGTGGCCGAGGGCAAGCAGGATCCCACTCAGTGGGACTCCTTCTCTACCTTGAAGAAGGGAGCATGGGCACCGGGCAAGAACGACACGCGCATCCCTTGCAAAGATGGCCTCGCCATCGCTGAGCCAGGAAACGCGAACCAGACCTACCGCTGCAAGAACGTTAGTAGCCCTGCAACTCGATTAGCCAAGCAATGCTTGTACTGACATGGAACTAGATGGATCTCTACGACTTCATCAGCCACGCCGACATGGGTGGCCCAGAAGGCCGAGGATCCTCTTCCTGGGGCTGGACTGCCGCCAACGGCCGCGAGTTTGGCATCGTCGGCCAGTTCTCTGGCGCCGCCTTTGTCGAGGTCCTCAAGAACGGTCAGATGGTCTACCTTGGCCGTCTCCCCGCTCAGAGCGAGGGTTCTCGATGGCGCGAAATCCGTGTTCTGAACGACTGGGTCATTATCGGCTCTGAGGCTGTCGGCCACAACGTTCAGAGTAAGTTTACAAATTATTCATTCTACATACATGACATATGACTAACACGTGACAATAGTCTTCGACATGAAGAAGCTCCTGACCGTGGACCCCGCCTCCCCCAAGACCTTCGACCCCAAAACCGACCTCGTCGGCCTCTTCTCCGACCTCCCCATCGGCCGCACGCACAATGTCGTCGTAGACTGGGACCACGACTCCATCCTCGCCGTCGGTGCCCAGCCCCGCAACGAGACCTGCAAGTCCGGCCTCAAGTACATCGACCTCTCCAACCCCAGCAAGCCCACCTCCCCGGGATGTGCAAGCAGCGACGGCTACGTACATGATGCCCAATGCGTAAAGTACAACGGCCCGGACCGCAGCTTCCGCGGCCGCAACATCTGCATAGGCTACAACGAAGATACGATTACCGTGTATGATTCGACGTTCAAGAACGGAAACCCAGCCTCTGAAATCCTATCCACCCTCTCCTACCCCGGCGCCACCTACTGCCACCAGGGCTGGTGGACCGAAAGCAACTGGCACCAGTACGTGCTCGTCAACGACGAGCTCGACGAAGTCGAAGCTGCCGGACCCGGTGCTTCGGGCCGCCCGGTCACCCATATCATCGACCTGACCGACCTCCGTAACCCCAAGGCTACCGGAACGTTCTTTGCGACTGACCACAAGTCTATCGACCACAACTTGTATATTGTGGATGGTCTTGCGTACCAGAGTAACTACGGCGCGGGTCTCTGGGTCCACGACGTCAAGTCTGTGAGCAAGGATCCTACGGGCAAGGGCGTTACGGTCGAGGGCTTCTTTGATATCTACCCTGAGAATGATGCGGCTGGCGGTAGCGTTGAGTTTGTGGGTACTTGGTCGCACTTTTTGTTCCCGTCGGGATATGTGCTCGTCAGTAAGTTTTATCCTGGACTCATATATTTCAAAAAGGCATCGAATACTAACTGTGGTTGCAGATACCATCGAGCGCGGCGCTTTCACCGTCAAGCTTAACAAGGGCCGAGGTGCCAGGCGCGGTCGCGGCCACGGCGGCAAGTCCCGGTAAACGACTTAACACTGTAATGAGTAGGGGGTCGAGCGGTATCCAGCTCAGTCTTTTCTCCCTTGATCGAAAAAAAAATCGAAGAGTTGATACTATGACATCACGCTTCTTTCTAATGTTTCATGTATATACCATATACCCCTTATTCCCAGAAACACATATCAATCACCCTCGAAACCTCCCTTTTTTTCGAAAATCCCTCCCTTTCTTGTTTTCCAGTGAGGAGAAAAAAAATGAACGTGCACCAACGAGTAAGATGCTGCCACAACAAACGCCCCCGCCCCCCAGAACCACGTGTACGTATATACCGTACAAACCTAGCGATCATCAATAAAAAAAACCCGCAACAACCGAGAATCTCTCGTCAGTTTGCATATGCATACATCCAAGACTAGACTCTCTTTGCCCACCCCAAAAAAAGGTTAGCTGATCTAACCCGCTTCTGGAGAAGGGGGAGGAGGAGGAGGGTGTGTATGTGCTGTGAAATACTACGAGTAACACATCATTGCCTAGTCCGGTAACTTGACTAACTTAACTACGCAAAGAAAAAAAAAAGAAGAAGATTAGACTTTGGTGTAGCGTGTATATATGCATGCGCCACCCCTTCTTCCTCTTCCTCTTCTTCTTCTTCGTCTTCTTCTTCGTCTTCTCATGCAAGGGGTTCGAGAAAAGGTAAAAAAAAAAAAAAAAAAAAAAAAAAAAAGAAGGCGATGTTGTTGTACAAAAGTAAGTCACATGTAGACTGGGCATTTCGCAGCCGGTATCGGGGGAGAGGGGAATGGGGAAGGGGGAAGGGGGTTTCCTCTTGCATGGCGTTATCGTCTTAATTAGGTACAGAATTGGGGTTGTTGTTGTTGTTGTCGTTGTTACTGGAATGGGTGTGTGTGATGAGGAAATCGTGTTATGCCTGAGTGGCAATTTCCCCCCGGTCCATTCCGATTCGGGAATTTCCTATTTCTGAATAGTATGTTTTTGTATGTATGTATGTGTGTGTATGTGTAAGCTGCTAGGGCAGAAAAGGTGTTCCGCGAGTAGGGGGAGGTTTTTTCTTGCCGAGGTGAATTGGTAAACGACCAACCATGAAGGATTGAGATGATCACCGATAGTTCAAACAAAAGAGAGGAGTTATGTTTTTTTTTTAATTTGTGAAATTTATTTCGGCATGCATTGTTCAAAAAAATGCAGCTGTTTACCAGAAAAGTTACTCGCTAACGACAGATGACCGCCCAACCCCACTTGCTATGCCAAAAAAAGTTGCAAAAGCCAGAAGAAAGAAAGAAAGAAACATGGAAACCGGATTTTCTTTTTGCGCAGACAAAGAAAAAAGCGGTTATCAGCTTTTGACCGATTGGACTCGTAAACAAAAGACGTAAAAAACGAGTTTAAGAGGAAACCTCGCGTTTTTGCTTTTTTAAGCCTTCCAGATTCCAGTTGAAGAGGGAAAAAAAGATAATGAGAAAGGTTTAGAAGAAAAACGCCATTACAAGTTTTGTAATACTAGTAATTCTTCAGCGCCAGGTTCCTATGCAGAAGGAGGGAGGACTGTAAAAGAATATGGTGTTCGTTGAGAGACGTGACGGAATAAACGAAAAGAAAAGCTCCTACAAAGAGTTCTCCGTTTGGACCAGTTCCTCAAAGGCGTCTCGCCACTTGCGGGTTTCCTCCTTGGAAGGCCTGGGCAGAGGCTTGCGAGCGTATCCACCGTAGCCGTAATGAGCCATGAGGCCAGCCTTGGTGCCGATGATGCCGCCTTGAATGGCAGCCCAGTCACCCCTAGCCACGACAGCCTGGAGCTTGCGTGCTTCGGCGAGGTGGCCGGCCTCGAACAGTTCAACTAGCTTGACGCACGTCTTGGGGGCAATGTTGGCCATGCCGCCGATGATGCCGGAGCCACCTCCAATCAGTGTCTGGAGAGTGAAGTCGACGGATCCGCCCATGCACATGAAGCCAGAACCTGGATCGGAGACGGTGGCTGCGCGTGTTGCTGATGCAATGCGGTTGAGCTTTCCGGTGTTGCCGCAGGTCAGCTTACAGCCGACGATGTTGGGATGCTGGGCCAATTCGATGATGACATCCGAGTTGAGATCAAGACCCGAAACAGCACCAGGGTAGTTGTAGATGAGGATGGGGATAGGAGACGCAGTAGCTACATCGTTGAAGAATTCCTTGACAGTGTCCTTGGAAAAGAGGCCCTGGTAGTATGCTGGTGGCAGTACCAGGGCGTAGTCTCCGCCAGCGGAGGCTGCCTCTTCGCAGAGCTCGATGGCCTCGCGAGTAGACTGGGCGCCACAGCCGACAATGATGGGCATGTAACCAAAACCTGCGTCGTCGAGAGCCTTGCGGGTAGTGTTTGTGATGAGGTCACGCTCCTTGTGCGACAGGTGGACAGCCTCGCCATTGGATCCTTGGGTGGTGATGCCAGCAACACCAGCCTTTGCCAGACGGACTGCGTGGCTAGCTACCGTTTCGACATCTACATTGTCCGTAGCTGGGTCGAAGAATGCTACGGTGGGAACGTAGATGCCAGGGACCAGCGCCCGCCGGATACCAACGTCAGCAGAAGTCATTGAGTTGGAGTCGATGTCGTTGTAGCGGTCAGCCAGGTAGACAGATTGCACAGGATGGTGGAAATCCGAATCTTGAGTGAAGCTGTTGGCAGGAGAAGGGGCGTCGTGGTGTGGTGACATGATATATCTTTTTTGAGGGTGTGTGGAGAAGAAAGTAGGCTTATATACTAGCAAAGGCTTGTAAAGAGAAGCGAGACTTTTGGGAAAGAACTAGCGGTACGCTGAAAGGAAAAAATGGGACGAATACGTCAATGGTGGATGGATGTTTGGTCAAGAAGTCAGATAGCGCAGGTACTTAAATGTTTGCAAACGCCGGACCTGGCCTGGCACACTCCCAAGGGCAACGACGAGCGTGGGGGTCCAGCTGACGGCTTTGTCAGGAGAGCTAGCTCGTGCAGGCATTTCAGGGTAACGAGTAACGAGCGTGTCCGAGAGGGATGAGCCGGCACTTGGGGGTGAAGGGCAAAGGGGCGGTGACAAGCGTAGCCTGTCCGAGGCAGTCATGACCTGCACGTAGCCGATGCCAGGCACCGCTGGCTGGGCTTAGTTTGCTGGGTGGCTTGAACGGGTCCAATGAAGACAGGGCGTCTTACTGATTGAAGCGGCGTTTGTTTCTTTTCGCTCGTGCAGCAACAGGAGGGCAGGGGTGGGGAGGCTGTGACGGTCGGATCGTGGCCGGATGGGAGAGAAAGGCCAAGGGCAAGGGCCAGGGCAAGGGGGAGCAGCGCCTTGTGACGATCTCTGAGGGTCCATTGGGGTCTGGTGATAGGCTGGGGGGGCGCCACTGCTGGCCCCATGCGAAGGGTTGGCGGAATCAAAGGAGCGTTGATGGATACCGTTCGGGCGTGGTAGTGTGGGGGTGGGGGAATCGTGGCCGTCCGGTGTACTGTGCGAATGGGTGCGGCGCGTGTCCTTGTCCTCCTCACACCATCTGGTGATGCTCATCCCCCAGGCCCAGTCGCCCCAGCCGCCGCTAGAGTTCGGCGGGTCTTTTTGCTCCGAGTGCAGCAGAGCAGATGCAAAGGCCAAGGGAGACGAAGGATTTTCCAGCAACGCTGCAAGACGTGGCAGGCCGTGTGAAGCAGGCTCCTGTCACCAGACCATGCGGCACCAGGCCGGCCGCCGTAATCCCCATGCGACCATGACATGGCCTCGAAACCTGCCGAAAAATAGTGGAGGCACACACATACGTACGTGTGTATCAAACATGTGCCTCGTTGTTGCAGAGCCTGGCCAAGATGATGACGATCGATTGGAGTCGGGAGAACCCCCACGCCCATTACTCTTGGTGGCGGGGGGGGCCCAGGCCCGAGCGTCTTTCCTCTGAGCCTCTCCAACAACACCTTTCCACGCAGTAGATTCGCCCGCCAGCACCGCTAGGTCCATGTACTACCAGCAGCATTGAATCGTGTACCTAGCCATCTAGGCCAATTGTGGCAGCAAACGTGTTTGCACCATGCCAATGCACGCCTATGTCGACATATGAACAAGGGGCAGAGCGCGGGGAAAGGTGCCGAGCATACTACACTACACTCCACTACACTACACTCCACTACACTACACTCCACTACACTACTCGACATGCTCCATCCAGACTTACTTTGGCATCATGACGGCGGTGAGCAGGGTCCGTCGCCATGGCTCTAACCTTGCTTTTTTCCTTGCAATATCGAAACGATACGAGGGGGGTGAGACGCCTCCTCGTGGTACCTGATCCTCCGTCGTGGACCGTGGACCGTGGACCGGTGTATCGCTGGCCCCCCCCCACGCAGCCGCTTACCCCGACAATGGCAATCAACTTCGCCCCAGACAAGTCCGTCTCCGAATCGTCCCGCCAAACTCTGCTGGGTTGGCGATACTGCTCTACGTGTACTCTACGGGCGCAGTTTCTTTGTTCTGCGCATGTCCAGCGAGCGGGAGCATTCATCAACATGCGCGCTGCCACCGACATGTCATGCACCCCGGCGACGCCGTCATGGTGGTACGATGATTGGAAAGTCTATACCTACTGCGTCGCCAGCTGAATGTAAGTATGCTAGCTCTTACCTAGTCTATCTACGTGGTCTCTTGACCCAGAACAAGTCCCAGCAAGTACAAGACCAAGACTGGCAAAACCACCCATGACCAGCCCAGCACCCGCCATCCAGAAAGCAAAAAATACACAGCCTCGCTCGGAGCGCCAACCGAGCCCCGAGGCCTGGAGCGATGCGATGCAGCCAGCAAAGACCGACGCTATTACCCCACATTTTGGCGATCCTGGTTCCCCGCCTTCTTACCACGTTCGAACACTCGCCGCACACGTTGAACTCGCCGCCGCACCAGCCTTCTGACTCGCATACCCTCCCCAAGCTTTCCATGCCATTGCTCTTGTCCTCGTGTACCGCCATTCCATGCATTGACGCCCCGGGATATGCATGTCACCCCGGGAATGGCCGTCTTGGATGCTGCCCAAGTCCCGTTATCGTGTGCTGGACAAAAGCCATCACGAGACACCTTTGAACTGCACTACTTTGCTTCTTTCTTCACCGCAAACACTATATTCTACCAACCGACACCTTCAATTGCCATGAGCAAGCAGCACATCAAAAAGTCACCGCTCTCTACCCAACAACAGCCCATCTCACGCCGGAAATAGCGATAAAGAGGGGTGAGGATAAGGGTCAGGCATCACCTTGGATCATGCGGGGCACATGCAACCCTGCGAAGCCAGACCGTTGTCCATGTCCACATCCATCGGCGAACTGCCCAGCCGACGGCATTCGCACATGCTTTTGCGGAAAACATTTCTGACACTCGTCACCATGACATGGTCTCGTTTCCACATGTCATGGGCGTCCACACACACACCGATACTGCCTTTGTACATACTGCAAGCCTAAGCGACAGAGAACAAGCACAGATATCCCAAGCGCACACGCCCGTCGCAAACTCGGTCTGGCCTCGGCCGGCAACGCCAGCTACAGTTGGGAGTACTGGTGTCCACGTCTTCGCCCCCCCTTTTTTGCTTTACCTGTAGTTTGTCGATCATTTGTCATGGCTGTTCGTGGGGGTCAATTGCCATTCAACGTCTGCATTAGGGAGAACGGCAGTTGTGGCCGCTACTTGTTTGCCACCCCAATTCCGTTTAGCAGAGAGCCTCAACATATCGCAGCCAAGCTGATCGGACGGGATCTTCTCCACTGTCTCGGCGTGGGATGTCGCCTATACCCACGCTCTTCCTCCCAACCTCAGGCTCGGGTAATCTCTATCCGTCTGTTGTTGCCTCTCCCAACAATTCAATCGTAAAACGCAGTTGGGGCTGAATGATATTGCTGACACGGTCAATGGCTGTCCCATTGCTGAGAACGTCGTATTGACATCTGGGCCTTGCAGATCGCTGAACAGGTGATATGCTATAGGATGGATTGACATTACGATGGGCAGCCTGAGCAGGGGTCAAAATTGGAGACAAACAAACCCATGCAACAATTGGCTGGTGTCTTTCGAGGTTGAAACCACTGCTTTCCACGCCTTTCGACAACTATGCGAATTCGCATGGGATAGGCCCATTATAATCTTGAATGCTACAATTTCTCTCCACGGATGTCGGAATAGGCAGTTGCCGGACAGCCCTGATAAGTACAAAGATCAAGTGCTAGCATTTCCAAATGCATTCCTACAGACTAAGACTTGACGTCTAGCCACAGACAGTCGATACACGCTAGAGTCAAGATTTTTCACAAACCCACCCGTGCAAGCGAGTATCTGCAAGGATCCTACATCTGGTCAAGCCTTCCACTCCATCGACCCATGACAAACCAAAAACACCATGTCTATCCTAGTTATTTGCTGAGCAGCGCTTGCGCGTAAGCCACAAATTCATATCAATACTCAAATATGGCGGCAAATCCGGAGTGTAGTCGTATCGGGCCATACTGGTGCCATCGGCGTCAGTGGCTGCGCGTATATGGCGCATGTCTGCGGTCTGCGCCAAGTATAGCACATGCGCATCATAGATCCTCAACAGATCGTATAGTCTTACCCCATTACGAAGTATTATCATGCATACCTGCGAGCACGGGAATACTTCTCGATCTTGCCCGACAGCCTATGTGTCTACAAAAAAGGCATTGTCGGTTTGGAGGAAGTTATCCGCGCTTGACGGATATAGTTCGGGTAAGGCGGAAACAATACATTCAATGCAACCGGGCAACATACTATCAATTTACTTCAATTTATCTCGAGTAAGCACACTGTTTCTCAGCAGTCGTCCAGCTCGCGTCTGCATTCAGCACAATTCCGTATCACAACTATCCTTCTTCCAGTATCTCGACACGAACACGCCAAACCAAGTTTTGAAGACCTCCACATGTCAAAAAACTCTTCCAGTCTGGGGTTCTAGTCGCATGCCCCTCGCAAGACCCTTGCGCTCAGCCGTGTAGTAGTACATGTAATGTGCACATGTTACCAAACCTCGGTCCGAAAAGACATTGCAGATCTTCCACCAATCTCGCTCTCCACTATTACAAACCAACCAGCTCGGCAAAGCACATTGCTTCTCTGAACGGTATGCACTTCCCCAGCTCTTGGCAACCACCGTTTACGTCCAAGTACATACATGACATGTCGCTGTTTATTTGGTTCACTGATAGTAAATTGCGGCAAATGCGAAAACGCCAGTGAGCTAGACGATTGTACTAGAAATGACATGTGCGAGAACTTGGTTTGTGAGTATCTCGTATTGAAGTTGCAGGATGCATTGCCTGATGAAGCAATATTGGACTCGAGGCGTCATGCGCATTGAACATGAACTCACAATCTTGTAGAAATTGTGTTTTGACATCTACGTCATCGAGAGCATTTAGACTCCGAATGAGGCTCTAAATCAGCACTACCCTCTTGGGATAACCTCACTACACTACATTCTTCTCAAATAAATACAACTGCAGTGCTATCATTCATGTACTCTAAAATAACCATCTACGTCCCCAGACTACTATACAAACAATCGAAGCATGCTCACCACTCGCCCGCATCCCCCGTCTCACCCCAACCTACCAAACCACTGTTAACAAAAAGGCCATATTGAAAACGGAAACCATACCCATTGCACCCAACCCTCCAACCATCCTTCGATCCACCACCTATCGTCATCCCACCCGCCACACCGCCACCTCCAATTTCCCATCATCTCCCCCAACCGTACCCCAGAACCCTCGTCAAACCTCACCCCCTTACATGACCTCCCGCCCTTCCCCGTCCCCAGTCTCCAGTTCCCCCCCCCACGCCCTCTCTCTCTCTCTCACTCTCAACCCAACAAGCCAGCGCAACCGTTATTTCCCCCCCTTTTCCTTCGCTCAACCTTGTTTTGCCCAACCTTGTTTCGCTCAACCGTGTTTCATTTCCCCACCCACCCGTCCACCCGCGCTTGACGCAAACGTGGGGGGAGGGGGGGAGGATGTTCCTGTACGGGTATCTCTAAACGGACAGCCGAAGTTAGACCGGGGCATGAGCTTTGCTTCACCGCGTTGAGCAGGATTGCTCCGATCGGGACTTTTTGTTGGTCTTTTTTTTCTTTTTTTCTTCTTCTTCTTCTTCTCTCCTCTTGTGCTTTGGGGAGGTATTGGCAAGGTTGTAAAATGAGGGTTGGTGTCGTTGTCGTCGGAGTTTTAGATATGCAGGTTGCGGACGTCATGTGTTATGCGCGCGCGCGTGGGGGGAGGGGAGGGTTATGGGCCGGATGGCTTTTGGGGTCACGTGGAGTGGGTGGGTATATCTGGAAGGTTAGCCATGTATAGAGCTTTCTTTTTTTTCCAATGAAGGATGTGTTGGTTTGGGTTGGGCTTGGTATGGGGATGATGATGCGTAAAGTGGAGATTGTACATGTCCTTTTTTCGTTTTTATCAGGGTTAAGGAAAAAAAAGGGCGCAAACGACGCGTAAGTAGGCGATGAGGGCGGTCATCGTTGAGGGCGTATGTGTGTATGTGCTGAGTTATTGCCGGGATAGGCGCAGAGCGGGTGAGCGAATCTCTTCATCTGTGTGGTTGCGGGTTACTTCCCGTCTTGTTCCGAGGTAAGCGGCGGATGATGTACTTGGGGTTTTTTTGTGCAAGGTGGTTATGGCTGAGTAAGAGTGTCGGCGCGGAAGTGACGGCCTGTGGTATCGGACCGTCTTGGAGGTTGTTGGTGTGGTGGTTCCTTGTGGGTTGATGGTTTAGGTTGATTGTAGGATTAGTCGGTGTTTCGGACATTACGCTTTCCCGCGTGAGCCAATGGGTATTTTGCTGTTGGATTATTGACTAACTTATCTGTGTGGTGAAGGGCATGTTGTCTTGTTGCAAAACACTCCGCCCCTGTTCCGAAGAAAACATGCGCCGCTGTTAATAGCCTTGGAAACCTATTATACACTTTCACCGCTCAGGTCATCAAGTAGCTTTTGTGCCGTCGGGCTATAGTAATGGTTCTATTAATGTTATCCAACCATTTACAGAATAAACACTCGTGCCTTTGCCAGCAAGTGGCACGCTGTAAAATCCATACACCAAGTCAGCAACTCATCGCTACAGTGTTGCTAGTTCTGCCCTAGAAAACTACCACTATCTCTGTCACGTTAGTTCCAGACTTGGATCACTTCCTTTGTTGAACAAACTTACTCACTTTGACCTTGTCACCCAAACCTACCACCACATTGTGAGAGGGATATATCCGATGCCCATGTGTTTCTGAGAATCTACCCGCAACAAGGCCCTGCCCAGGCCCCTCAAGAATCGCGCGTAATCAGGCTGTCTTTGACTACCACGGTTTTCTCAGCACCTGGCTTTATAGGACGTTCTGGCTGCCATACATTTGGTACTGGCACATCGTTTCGCAGCCCAGCTATCCTGACGTTGCTCCAAACTTTTGTTGCCGGAGTATTTTTAACTTTCGCCCATATGTAAGCCAATCTATCCATACCCCTCAATCGTATTCCAACAACTGTATGCGTTTCCGTTGCGATCCTTGTGTGAGGGCGATCTAGCTCTGTCCACCGCTTGGCGTCGTCTGGGTGTATCGGCTGCAGCGCGATGCTGGTTCGTTGGGCGATGACCGCCTCCTTGATAGCCATGCCCGTCCCAGGCCCTGAGTGTGTTGGAGGAAGAAGGGAATTGGTGACACGACCATCCTCTTCGTGTGCACAGTCTGTCAACTTGAAATGAAGAGCCGAATCGAGACCTATTCTTGCGTCCGGCAGCTGGCCGCCGTCGATGGTACAAGAACGGCCAGACTCGAAAAAGAGCTGGATGGTCGGGAAGAAAGTATTCATGGTCCAGTAGATGATTTCTAGCCCTCATCAGTCTCGTCGTTTCCACATATGGTATTGGTTGTATGTACTTTCGTCGATGAGTTGGTTAGCCAGGACTGTCGCTCCAAACTCGGCTGTGTGCCCCAGATTGATGCTTAGGGGAACAAATCCGCCTTGAATTACGGTTTCCACCGTCGTTGCTGCGGATCCTCTTCGCTCGTCGTCACTTGCCAAAGCCTCGCTGAGCTCGTCCCGGGGTCTCAAGGGCAGCCCAAGCTTGCGCCGATTTACCTCGCGCCATAGATCTTCGATCGGGCATCTGTAATATTCCATATGACAGAGTTACTAGCGGCTTGTATTGGGGTCTTGGTAGAGGGTTGAGGCGCGAGATCTCACGCTGTGCCTCTAGTTGGTAATCGTGGCTATCAACCAGTTAACATGTGATTGTAAACGATAAAAACACTAACTGTGACCCAAATTCGAAGTGAATGAGTATACTCAGGTGCCAGGGTAGTGTTTGTTTTCACGTGCTGCTTACAAAATCAGATACTCTCATTGGGAAGGAGTGGACGTCAAGCGATCCACAGTGAGTGGAAGGGACACCCAAACTTCTCGTCATGTCTTCCACGTCATGACTGCTTGTCAGGCTTGACAGTCTTTGGGCCCAAAGAGAGCTTCTTATCATGCGGATATCACAACCAGCTTGTAGCAAGCAGACTCCTTTTGCCAGCCACTTCGTGAACACCTTTTTTTGGCATCGGCACTGCTTTCGTATGGATGTCCAATTGTATACTTATACAGCTTCTATATATGCCGGTTTTACCTTGAGGACAGATACCTCAGCTGGATCACGAAATCTTCCTTCAATTACATCCCTTTACCTACAATTCACGGTGTGCACGTGCTTCACTCCACTGCCATTGCAAGTTCGAAAGAGATTGCGCTAGAGCCTCACTCGCCCTTGTTCAGTTAGAGATAGGGTATAGTTCCGCAAGAAACCTTGTAGCTATCCGTTAATTTCACGTCATACTGTATGCTAGCCAGGCAAACACTGAGAGGCGCACACTGGGACCCATGCAACTTAGTGAAAAGCAACTAGACGTCTATCATTCACTGACCTGTCACGCGACTGGCTGCCTTTACACATCCCCACTCACATATATATACCTGACACTGTTTCCATCTCTCTGAGCTCACAGTTCCTCTGCTTTTGAATATCAAACGATTAACTCACAATCACTACCCATCACCGGCAAAATGGCACCAACAACGAGGAACGTCCAAAGTTTTTACGACTTCCTCGCACACTCTGCAGGTAGGTACACTCACCAATACAGTAGCGGTTCTTACTGATTACATCTAAGAAATCCGAAACTTCATATACGAGTTTGCCATCGCTGCCGAAACACCGGATACCCCAGAAGGCGACGTATTACTTCGAAAGGCCGACCCAAAGCCATATACGACACGCCCCTGGAAGTTTTTCGGCCTCACGCAGACCTGTAGGCAAATTCGGGCTGAGTTTCGTCCACTATGGATGCGAAACACTTCCATTCGGTTCATGGGACTGGAGGATTCGGTGTCGTTCATCTCAACCTTCATGCCAGCCATTGCTGAGTTCAAGCATGCGCCAGAATGTTTCACCATTGGAACAGCATATAAGGTCGGCCGAGATTCCCTATGTGATATAACACTTCTGTTCCGCATGGACGCATTCTGTCCCTATTTCTGTCTTAGCTTCTCGCCGTTTGAGGTTATCATGGGACGTCCACCTCCAGACGAAAGGATATGCCCTTGCTGCGAAGAGCACTTCAACCCTCACACTGGAGAATGGAGTGGAACAGGCATCGAAGAAGATTGCATATGTATACCTTCAGATGCAGACTTGCAGGACCGGGTGGACTGGGAAGGATTTCGTGACGAAGAGCTGATACATATGGATCCTCTTTTCGAAATCCAAAGCGCCAGCGAGGCTTGGTGGAAAGATCTGCAGGATGACAAGATCTCCATTTACATGACCGCCTCCTTATCCGAAGTTTTGCCAAGGTTCCGCATTGAGTACAAAGCACAGGGGCCCAGGAACGGTAGCAGCCGTCGTCTTGTGAGAGAACTTCTCAGCAGATGGGGTTTACGCGTTCTCATTGAAGACTACGAGAATGTGACATTTGCTGTAAAGTATGGGGAGAGCAGTGAAGAAAAGAGCGGCGACGTAGAGGTGGAGGTGGTGTTTTAACTCACAAAGACTCTGATTGTATAGTTTGGATGTAGACTTATTGAATAGCGGTCTTTTCGATATGATCAAGCAAGCTCATCAGCTTCATCTCCATATAATACAGTAAAAATGGTGTTTAGTAGTTCTTGACATACCAAACGCATGACCGCGCAGGTTACTACACACATTTCATCATGATAAACATATAGAAACAGCGCAATTCAATTCCAATTCTACCAGGCATATCAGTCCCTTAATCTGTACCTTGAATATCTGTGCCACGACTGCTGAAGCACAAAGTTTATGGTGGGATATGTAAATGGTGTGAATGCGAGTCGACATGATTGGCCAAAATGCACCTTGTCGATCGCGCATCACCCGATCACCCCCGGCAGATATCGATGACGCTCTAAAGATGAGATATCCACAAACACGACCCAACGCGGCTAAACAGCATGCTTGCTTTAGCCACAATGACGCCTACTTTCTTGTCAAGCCAGCAGATGTGGCTGCCAGGTGTCAGAGGCTCGCGATGCTTACTCTCAACCACAGTCGCGCTTCACGTCCGTTAGCATCATACATCACCGTATGCTGTGACTATCATGCCTATACAAGATGAGCGCGCACCGCTATTGCAGCAGAGTTATAGCGAAGAGGGACAGCCTTGTACGGTATGTCATCTTCTCACGCGTTTTCCATCCCGAAAAATGAACCATTTGCTGATTCGCGATAGCATCTACGCATCGAGGACTTACCCAGCGAGGAAAACCCACGAGAATGGACCAAAGGCCGGAAAATGGCAAATGTGGCTGTCATAGCCCTCATGTCAAGTACACACACCCAGACAGCCTCTCGCTATATTACATGATTCGCTAACAAACACATGCAGTTCTCAGCCCCCTGGTCTCATCCATGTTTACGCCGGGTATCGCGCAAATCGCCAAAGACCTCAACTGCTCGACAACCGCTGTTATCGGAACAACGACCGGCTTCGTAGTTATGCTAGGCATCGGACCCTTGATTCTCGCGCCTCTATCCGAGACGTTTGGCCGGAGGAAAATCTATCTCACATGCTTCTCCATCTTCACGCTCCTCCAGATCCCTGCCGCACTCGCACCCAACATCGCCTTCTTGATCACAGTACGAAGCATCGCCGGTTTCTTCGGTAGCGTAGCCATCGCAAATGGTGGCGGTACCATAAGCGATATGTTTCTGCCCAACGAAAGAGCTGGTGTGTTTGGCTGGTATCTCCTTGGTCCACTGCTAGGTCCCACCCTCGGACCTCTATTCGGAGGGCTCATCGTCCAGCGACTTGGCTGGAGATGGGTCTTCTGGATCATGGCTATCGTCTGCTTCATCAACACGCTCGCTGGATACTTTTTTCTGCGCGAAACGTACGCGCCCGCGATTCTGAGTGGCAAGAAGGCTGAGTTTGAGGCTCAAACGGCTGAATGGGATGACACAAAGTACTCGTATGAAGGCGAGGATGCGCGACCGCTCCGGGAGAAGATTGTGCAGGCACTGAAGCGTCCCCCGAAGATTTTTGCGCAACCCATAGTTGCTGTCATGGCAGTATATCAAGCTCTCATCTTTGGTACTACGTACAGCATCTACACGAATATGCAGCCCATCTACGAAGATGACTACAGGTTTTCGACTGAGCAAGTCGGACTGCTTTATCTCGGACTAGGCTGTGGCTTTTTGTTTGCAGTATGGTTTCTCGTCCCACGCATCGACACGTTGTACAAGTCACTCACAGCTAAAAACCACGAGAAAGCTCGACCTGAATTCCGTCTGCCGTTAGCTAACATTGGATCCGTATTTATCCCCATGTCTCTCTTTTGGTTCGCTTGGGCTGTCGAGAAGCACATGCACTGGCTTGTCTCTATCGCCGCTACTTTCTTCTATGGCATCGGACAGGTTATGATTATCAACAGCACGCAAAACTACTTTATCGACAGCTTCGAAAAGTACGCTGCAAGCGCAATAGCAGCTGGTACTGTTTTTCGCAGTGTATTTGGTGGCATTATTCCTATCCTTGCACCCGCACTGTTCGAAAATTTGGGTTATGGTTGGGGTATCAGTACATTTGCATTCGTAACCTTATTCCTTGCACCCGCTCCGATCTTGTTCTATATTTTTGGGGAGCGGCTAAGAGATCGTTTTCCCGTAAGTTTGTAGACATTAGAATGTATGTGATAATAGCTTGAGTGGAATTTCTAAGTTTGTTGAACGCAATCAAAGTACACGAATCTGTTCCCGTCCAGTGCTCCAGGACTTTTTTTCAGACCACTTCAAAAGCATCCATGTCCCCAGTAGGCAGGTCGGGTACGCCCACTGCACGCCTTGCTGCATCAATCATAGCTTCCACAACCTCAGGCGGATAGTTCCTCTTAAGCATCACTCTCACATACTCGCTCAGCAGGTTCAGTCCCACGTCCCCAATCTGTTCCTCAGTCAATTTCTCATACTCTCCTTCCTTTAGATCCATCCTAGCCAACCGCTGCTCCAAAAGGATATCGTATACTCTCACAACACGTTCCATATTCTTCTTATTGGAGCGACTGTGGAAATATTGACTACGAACAGATTCTGACTCGCGCGCCATGTCTACCCAAGCCATTTGTTTTTGCAAGATCTGGGCTGCTTTGTTGGTTGGAAATATGGAAAAGTGGTGGCGAAGGACATGCAGAGCAATGAGCGAGCCAGCGAGGTCCTGAGTGTAGCCGAAACAGTGCATGATAAGTGACGTTATCGCTCCCTTGTCGGCGCCTGCGATTCCCATTCTGAAACGATCAGCGTCGTAGCGACTGCGACTTAGGGTTCGCCAGGATATCGTCTCTTTCAATAGCTCGCGAGGCGTGGGCAGTGCAGGATCATTCCGGGTAGCGTGGTCTCCAAGTGCTAGACGAAGCGTTTTCCAAAGACAGCGAAGGCTTGCACCGTTTGGGTAAACGCCTTTACTGCCTTCTTGTGGGTTGGTAAGGGCTTTGTAGACCATCCAGGCTTCACTATAAGCACCCTGACGACATTTGTTATCCATGATGACATTCATGATTGTGGCATTCGGCTCAACAGTCGTCTCCTTAAGCTGGCGGGTCAGGTACTCAACATGTTCCCATTGCAAGCTCTTAGCATGATGTTGCATGATTAGGGCAAACGTAGTAACGTTGGCCGCAGGAACGCCTTGTACAGTACCTGCACTTGTGTCGTGGTCGATAAATCTCTTGTCGATGCTCCTGGTCTGTGATTCCGATGCATGTCTTGCGTGAGCTTTGCACGCTTCATCGATCATGCGCCATCCGATATTTTCAGCCTTAAGAATATTAGGGGTATCTTTTGTACGTATCAAGGCTTTAAGTAGCATGTTGAAATGGAATGTTTCTGGTTGGTATCCTCTCTTCAGCATCATATCCAGGATTTGAGCAGCTGCCTCTGGTGCCTTTTCCACAACAGCACACTTCATCCAATCGCCGAATATATGGCCGTGATAGACAGGCGGGAGGACTGAGATAGCATTGAGAGCAATACTAGTCATCTTGGAAATGTCGGTGCCAAGACGATACAGCAAATGTAGTCTCCTCAAGACTGATTCGGCTCGGCCAGTAGCTCCGCTGACAAGCAGATAGCCACCCTTGACCATGTCTTGGAATACTTGCTTTGCGTCGGTCAGACTGCGTGCCTCTAGAAATCCCACGAGCCAAGCATCATAGTCTTCGGTCGTGCAAGCGTCGTCTTTCTGCTCTCTCATCCTGACGTAGATTTGCTTCGCTAGATGATGATGTTCTAAAAGCTCCGAGCTCGTGTGAGCGCGAAATACAATCATCATGACAGAGGTATCCCAATTAGGATACAAACGGAAGAGCTCGTTCATAATCCACCGGCTACGATCGACATTCCCGAAGAGAGCATGTAGCTTAGCACCAATTTCCAAATGTTCCGGTCTATGCCCATGTATAGCACTTTCAGGATCCGAAGTATGATCCTGCTCCCATGCGCTAATAGCATAATCTTCCCTGCCACTAAGAAATGCTCTTTCGAGATATTCAGCCCTCTGCCCAGCGGTCACGGTATATCCCGCCCTCTCCATGTCCCAAAGAAGTTGTCTTAAATGTGCCTTTCGGTTTCGATTATTGGGCGAATCGACAGACTGAGTCGTCCATAGTAGATCCCAGGCCCTTTTCGAAAGACGCGTTAAAACTTGAGGATAGATTGCTTTGGATAGCATATATGCCCGCCACAAGGGTGCGCGGAGACTATTATCACGGCCATCGGTGGCACTGACCGACCAGAGTACAATGTGAAGCCTTTTGAGTGCATACAAATTCCTAGAATGACCATTTTCCAGAGAGATCAATGAGTGTGGTACATCTGCGAGCTTCTTAGGCTCTGCAGCCCGAGTTGTATCGCTAAGAGCTGCCCCTGGGACGGTCCTAGGTCCATTCAATTCCGTAAGCAGTCCCGTGGGTTTTTGTATCGTTGGATTCCATTGTGGAATGTATGTCGGTATTTCACGAGGGAGCGTTCGGAGAGAACGTGTCTGGAAGTCTGGAGCGGGGTGGTATGGGCATCGTAGTCGACAGAGACCGAGCATCAGCTGGTGAGGTCGCGAGTGGGCGAAAATTACAGAGCAGTAACTCAATTTGGTCGCATTTCATGGGATGACGGTTATGCTTGTTCTCAAGTTCTCACTTTGGAAAAATGTCCAGATGGCGCTAGCGTTATCGATAATGATGACATAACGTACATTCACGTGATATTTTGTACGAAAGTTTAGGCCCAGTCTCAATGCTGAACATCTATCACTTCACTACCAGGTTTCTTGGTTGCGAAGTCCTCTGGTTTCCCTCTCTAGGCTCTAAACTTGAGAAGAGAAGTGTCCTTTATATGTGGGATTCAGAATGATCAGACTTATTCTCATACTGGAAGAACAAAAAATATTAAGGTACTTTGGATATGTGCCTCCGTCCTGTTCTAGTCGTCATGCAACTTTATCTTAATGCTATTTGGAAAAGAAATCCGGCCACCGATGAACATTTTGAGAAGTGCTCCGTCATCATGTGAAAAGATCTACGCTGCTTTTCATGACCATTTCGACATCACCCGAAAGCTTGCGAAAGTCTTGAGAGGTCATGTAATTCACTATGTGGAGCCTGGCCAACGAGGTATCTCCAATCAACCGAGAGTACACTAGAAACAACCTGGAGTTTTCTAAGCCCATTAGTCCATGAGATGCGGAGCTGTCTGTTTCGGTGTTAGTTGAACACTTCACCGTATGGGAATAGGAAATTAAGAATGCAAATACGAAGAAAATACCTTCACTTTATTAGAATTCCAAGGTAGATAGGAAACCCCGTCGGCCATGCATGCGAAACTGATGATCGTGATCTTCAAGATACGACCTCTGTTTCGCATGTGGCCAGGGGACGCCGTAATAGAGTTTGCATAATGTGTGGGAGCATCTGGCCTCGCCACAATCGGGCGATAGATGTAGATCAATGTCAGAGACTTTGAAGCCGAGGATGCACCTCGATCACAGCAGGTGATTTGGAACTGATATCAGGATAAGAAAGAATACAGGGAGTGAATACAGGGGTGGCGATGGTTTTGCGCGGAGCAATGGAAGCATCTGTAATAGACATGTCTGTATCGCGGTGTCCCTTCTCGTTGACACAGATGAATAGATTCAGGAATGGTTGAGAAGCCGTGCATCTGAACAGCTTTCCTTTTATCGAGATGCAGTCGCAAAGGTATATATCAAAGATGTCGAACCTATTATCGGAAAGCGCACCAATAGCAACACAGCATTGTGTATTCAGCGAAATACAGCCAATTGGGGAATGTGCGGTGTCGATACAAAGGCACGTACTGTATGGTGATGGGATCCTTAAAGATATGCTGACAAGCAATCCATTCCTTCCCGTAGCTCGCGCCGTGATGATCGCCGACCACTGGCACGTGTGTTGTTTAGTACAGATGCGCCGCGCCGATGATCAACCGTGTAGAACGATTTGCAGAGTGATCGCCCAACCAAGACCCGAATGTAGTCCGGCAAAGCGGCAAGAATATGTCATGGCTTCCCGGTTTATGTGCGAAACTTCCCATTACTACCAAAGCATAGCACTAAAAGCTAAGCTAGTTGTAGATAGCGTATAAGCTCCAGGTAGAGGCAGCTTTGGAATGTGGGTCGTGGGCGCAACTAGACAGACAAGCGCATGGGGTAGATGGAGTAGCGACGGAGTAGCTATGGAGTGTCCATAGACAAAAATCGGAATGTGGAGATTGCCCTGCGATGTTATTTGAGTTCTAAATTTCCAAAGATATACAAATGTATTGTTAGTCTTAGGGAATTACCGATATTGGTCGGAAGTGCCTCGTTCCGGTGAAGTTCAGCTGTTGTGGCTATGCTAACACACACACACACACACACACACACACCAATTCTATCGACAGGATTAGGTGTGCGTGGATCAAATACAAAAACCCTGCATAAGGATCACTAAATACGAGTGACGGGCGTAAAGGTGTGATAGTTGTGCTTGTGAGTCGCGACGTTGGGTCGCAATTTTCGGCCGACGTTCAACCTTAAAAGACTGGAACAATTGCGTCACAGCCGCCACTGTGGTCGGACGCGACGAATGCGACCCGTTGGATAGGGGTAAGCGACCTGGAAATCTTAATTCACCCCCGTCGCGTGGCCTCGTTTCAATGTTGTGCCAGGTATAGTATGTAAGACTGCCCTATTAACCGGGGGTTGTTTTGCCTCATGCTATAAGGTAGATGTTTTGTAGAGTTTGATACTTTCAAGCGACTGGTCTCTACTAGATTTATCGGATAAAAAATCGGGACAATAGAGCCTCTGACACGTGGAGCATGTCATGTAATGGAGGTGAGTGGCAGAGAATTTTCGGGTGTGGCGTCCTAGGCTCGGAGAGATGCCTCCTTGGTCTAGACCCGTTTACCATTGGCACCCAAACGGTAACCTAGCCAGAATATGCCAATATGTGTGCAGCCTATCGTCATTGGTACGAAACCAACAGAGCTGAAAGAACGAGCTAGAAAAGAATATTGGAGGGGTGGCGTGTGTCATGTAGGAGGCACCCGGCACTTTTCTCCCTGATGGAGCCACTAGACTGACACTCAGCCTTCCCAGGGATAGACCGGTTGGCTCTGTAAATCCCCTTGTTTCATATCCCTTAGAGATTTTTTATCTAATTGACATTGACATGTGCCAAATTGTGGGATGCGTATGCTTGTACCTGCAAGGAAGAGTGGAGCAGCGGGTGGCGTCGAGAAATTGGGGTGCGGCCCTTACCCTGGGGGATGTATGTAAAGTGATCGGCACCGTTGCGAACGCGATTTGCAAAAAGAAAGTGCAGATTGCCATGTGGCACAAGCAGCTAAAGCACACCAGAGCCCTTTTGCCGAGAGAATTATTCATGGTGGACATACCCACGGGTGGGTGCGGATGACCTCAACCTGAACGCCTGCATTACCTACTTAGTGGTGGTGCATGCCCATTCGCTTTTCCGCCGCTTGGGCGCGGAACCAGGGACTATCTTCGGGGCGCTCTCCGACTTTGCTATGGGTTCACGATAACCCGCCGTGTCTCAGCGCTCTCCAAGAATTAAGCATCGGAAGACGCCAAGTAAGGCTGGACTTTGAAGGATTTCGCTCGGCAAAGGTGCCTTGTGAGGCTCAGCGGCACAAGTCTGAGGCTTGTCTCCTTTCCTATCGCGACCATTCTTGCATGCTAGGCGAACCCCTTCACTCTTGTGAGCCCACTCTTCGCGAAAAGTATGATCTCCGTTGCCGACCGCGATTGCCCTGCAGGGAGTGCAGAGAGGTCCACTGCAACACGTCTGGGGCAACTTCCCTTATCCTAGTCTTAATTCCATCATTGGTGGTATTCCATGCCTGTGGGACCTAGTGCAGGTCCTGCCATGCGTGGAGCAGGGATGACCTCTACGGCAACGGAACTCTGATTGCGAAGAAGAAAGCCGCTTGGTGAAGGACACTAGAGTCGCTCAGACCCCACTGCCCACTAAGCTATAGTTACTGTCTTCCCTCCCATGGCGCCAAGTTCCCATAGTCGTTCGTCTCTTCTACTTTTCTCGAAAGAGGTGGCCCCTGGAGAACAGTGGCTTGGGCTGGTTCCTCGCATGATACTAAATATTCTCCGTTCCCCCATGCAGCATCGGGGTCAGGACTTGTTTTAGAACACATCTGCTTTCTTAGTTCGTTCAATCAGTCTCGAGCGGTGTACGGACAAAAGAAAAAATGAAGCCCCTGCGATTCTTGCTCTCGTTGCTAGTATGGATGCAGCTGGCACTTGCCCAGGGTTTGGCTCCCAATGACTCGGCTTTGGTATTAGCAGTGGAGCGGCTTCCTGACTGCGCGGTATGTTCTATCTTTGATGATCCTGGGGACATATACTAATACAATCATCCAGCAAGAGTGTCTAGTCACGGCTGTCTCCAAGTCATCATGCGCATTGAACAATGCAACTTGCATATGCCAAAATATGAAACTACAACACCAAGTCGAGATTTGTGTACACAAAACATGTACGCTGAGGCAAGGGCTGAGTGAGCGTTTCTTTATTGCAACTATGAGCACCGCTGATTTGGAAATCCAGTGACCAAAAATGCCACCATGACAGTATGTCACGCTCCGATACGTTATAGGGGCGAGAGTGTCCGCGTATCCAACATTACTATTGCAGTCTTGACTGCTGCTTTCGGTCTTACCAGACTCTTCTATCGAGGATTCTTCTCTGGTGGCGAATTTGCGTATGACGACTGGTGCGTTGTCGCCGCTCTGATTTCAGGGGCGCCGTCTGTTATCATCATTGACCGGGCTGTCGTGCCCAACGGACTCGGAAGAGATATTTGGACGGTCGACCCTGACCAAATCACCGAGTTTGCCAAGTATCTCTTCGGTTTGGAAGTGCTCTACTTCTTCCATATCGCTTTATTGAAGCTCATGCTCCTTTTCTTCTTTTTACGAATATTCCCGAAGCAAAGCATCAAGAAAATTATCTGGGCAACTATCATCTTCACCTGTCTCTACGCCATCGCATTCATCATCGCGTCAATTTTCCAATGCCGACCGATATCATACAACTGGTGGAAATGGGACGGAGAACATGAAGGTCAATGCATCAACATCAACGCCCTCGCATGGTCCAACGCCATTATCAGCATCGTCACGGATATTTGGATGCTTGCTGTACCCTTGTGGGAAGTCTTTCAGCTACAGTTATCCTGGCGCAAGAAGTTTGGCGTAGCTATCATGTTCTGCGTGGGTACATTGTGAGTTTAGCCTATACCTATTGAGAGAGCTCAAGTACTGATCTTATATCCAGCGTGACCGTCATTTCCATTCTTCGTCTACGATCTCTTGTAACGTTTGCCGCTTCCTCGAACCCAACATGGGATCAGGTCGACGTCATCACTTGGTCAAATCTCGAGCTCAATATCGGCATCATGTGTGCTAATCTACCAACATTACGCGTCATCCTCGTACGACTATTTCCCAAGATCTTGGGTACAACCAGAGGAACCGACCGAGCAGCATACTACGGAAATGGAAATCAAAGTTTCGGAATGAAGAAAGAGGACGTTGCTTTAGCAAGTAAGGGAGGGAAGTCGTTTGGTTCGAGGAAAGGAGGCGATCAGGATGTCATAACATATACGACCACTTACGAAGTACGACACACTGATAGCGATGAGCAGTCGCTTGTGTCAACGGAGATGGGTCGATTCGGCCAGCAGAAGCCAGCGAACCCAAGTAATCGCACAAGCATCTCAAGCGTATGATTTCGTAGTTTTATTATACCTTTTTGATATGAAACCAACTATTCTTAGTAAGAATTCCAAATCCCCGGAATCAATAGTCTCATTAGATATCCATGGGTAGTCCCAGTGCAGGAACCCCGCAAAAAGGGTGCATTGGTCAAGCAGATATACGATACCCATGACAATTCGAGAGCTAGCATTTCTAACCCCACGTTTCCTGATTCGGATAACAAAGTAGTGTACACTAATGCCACAGGCTAAATAAAGGGTTAAGTGGGCTAGACCCTGCATCCCAGCAGCGCTTAAAGATATAACTAGTTCAAAATATATAGCTGGTCTCACTTGCAGCCAACTAAACCATACCATTCTTTTGGAGATACACTGCCTACTCATAATGTCACATCCCAGGAGCTGCCATGCCTCTTTCATCGCCGTAATATACAACAGCCTTCTAGCCAAGCCCTAAGTCTAATCTCGACCTTAAAGATATCGTTCGAAAAATGGCTAACGTTGCATGCTGAACATGTAAATTCGATAGCAAGTTTAACGAACTGCCGTAGGATCGTCGTCAGTACAATCAGCTATAACAAAACGCCGTACCAGTCCAAATGAAGTCAAATGGAAATTAAAATATCTATTCATGTGATATCATCTAAATTACAAATACAGGGTATCGTCATCGTTGGTATATCTTCTCATACCAAAGGACCTAGTTCTTGAGCACATATCGGTACCTAGGGAGGCCCTTCTCGAAATCGACAATAACATCGTTGGCCTCAGACATGGGCCTGACCTGGACCCAAGCCTTGAGGTTCGTCTTCTTTGCCAACTCCAGCATGTCGGCAATGTGCTGCCTGGTGCCAATGAGAGAACCAGCAATCTTCAAGTTCTTGAAGATCAAGCCCATGGGGGAGAAGCTGGGAAGTGGGTCGTCAGGAGCGCCGAGCTGGACAAAAGTACCGTTGACGTCGAGGAGGTTGAGGTACTGGTCGAGCGCGAAACCGCCGGAGATGGTGGAGATGATGATGTCGAGGCCACCGGCGTTCTTGTTCATCCATTCGGGGTCCTCGCCAGTAGCGATGAACCTATCAGCACCGAGTTCCAGCGCGTCGGCCTTCTTGGAAGAGGAGCGCGAGATGGCAACGACCTCGTCGCAGCCGAGGGCCTTTGCGAAAAGAAGAGCGAAGTGACCGAGACCGCCGATACCGACAACACCGACACGCTTTCCTGGACCGGCACCATAGGTAACAAGGGGGTTGTAGACGGTTACACCACCGCACATGAGAGGAGCAGCGTACTCGGAAGGAAGACCCTCCGGAATAGGGATAGCGAAAGAAGCCGGTCCACGCCACTTCTTTGCGTAACCTCCCTGGGCCTTGTCACCGGACTTGTACTTTGCGTTGTAGGTCATGACAAAGTTGTTGCAGTTGGACTCTTGCTTGGCCTTGCAGGGCCTGCAGCTCTCACAGCAGTCAGACTGCGCACCAACACCGACGCGGTCACCGACCTTGAGGTCCTTGACGGCGTCTCCGACACGAGTGACCTTGCCAATGATTTCGTGGCCAACGACGAGAGGGTAGTCTGAGGGGCCCCATCCGGAGCGGAGAGTGTGGATGTCAGAGCCGCAGACACCGCAGTGACTGATTTCCATCTCAATGTCCGTAGACTCGAAGTTCTTGGGGGTGTAGTCACCCCACTTCATGTTGCCATCGGCGGCAGAGGGGTCGTGAGCGACCCAGCCCTGGAAGTCGGATGATGAGGACATATCTCTCGTTCGCTTTAGTATTGAATATGAAATGCACAAAAAGGAATTGAGAAATGGTAGTTGTAGTTATGTGAGATGAGATTTGTTGGCTGAATTGGTGACTATACAAGCTACACGGCTCAAGTTTTATACTCTTGTTTCCTTCAAACTTCTAGAAACTTTCCTGGACATTTGTAATACACATGAAAAGACGGTCTGGTGTATGAGGTATGTCCGTATGGATATCCCGGTGTTTTGCCCTTTCGCCGACCTACGCCGTTGGCACCAGACCCACTTTTACCACGTTTTTGAGCCTCAAAGCGGGGCGTGCACTTCTATCACCGTTAACCCCGGCCCAGAAGGTCCGAAAAAGGTTTACATCTGCGGCGACAAGACTGCAAAAATCTCGGACATGGCTCGCAGTGAAGACGTCAACGTATCGCATCCCCTGTCCTGAGACGAGGCTCGATCTGCCGACGCAACGTGGCAACCCATAATAAGGAATGATACCTATGCGGCCCTCGATTAGCTGCCGTTGGGGTTTCGTCATTCGAGATCGGCTGAGAAGTCCACTTGCCGATTCGTCATCTACGGCATTAATACTACTGATATACTATAAGCCATGAATCTGGATCCATATAAGAGAAGGTGCTCGGCCGACGTCAGACCTGCTTCTAGGACGCGGGGCATCCTAATGATAGGTTAGCCGCAAAATTCTCCGGTCGTAGATAAAATCGGGGTTAAGCGAACACATCGCCTTACATCACCATTTGCTGCATCGCGCATTCACACCAAGCGCTTCTGCTATGTCTTCATACTGTTTCTGTACTCCTTCCAATGTGGGCTGATGACTTGTAACCTTTGGATTATCCAGATGCGTTTCTCTCCTCCTTATTCTTGAAATTGGCATCAAAAGTACATCATGGGCTAGGGAAAATGTCAAATTCGATCTTTGGACATAGCAACGATGAGCATGATTTTTACACTAAGGCTAAAACAAGGGTGTTCTTCAATTGAAACCTGTCGGATCGCCTTGGCAGAAAATCCGATCGAGTGCGACGGAACATTCGGCGGAGAAAAGTGATAGCTTTTCCTTCTTATCTTGGCGTCTTGCATTGAGAAGTTGCGAACTATACATGTCCCCGGTACCAAAAAATAGATCAGTATCGTATGAAGTTTTCATTTCTAGAGAGTTCTGGAATATGGAAACTCGAGAGCTGAGGCTTTTGTCACAGCAAAACACGACTAGGACGGCAAATTTCTAATCAAGGCATTGACCCTTTCCATGTCAGGATCTTTTATCTAGTCTAGTCACTAGCCTTCAATCGCAATGGCATAATAGCCTAGTTCAGTTTGCATTCTCATGATAAGAACTCCCTCACCATGTAGTCGCTTCGACGATATTTTTACTCTAACAACACGCTTGCAATCATCCAAAATGGAATCTCTCCGCACAAAATTTCCTCTGTCATGGTATGCGAGAGGCTGCATTTTCTATAAGCACCCTCCCACGACACAAGATATGGGGGATCATAGCGAGCATAAGGCACAAACCGGTTTACTTACTAAATCAGTCGGCGTTGCAGTCTCTTCACATCCTCGCTCCGGATCGCCATCGTCACATGCAAGCAGCATTATCATAGATTACCGCGGCGCAGGAGCAAAATCAATCAGACCGGTCAGAAAAAACCGGTAGAAACCATCCCTTCCAGACTCTGAGCGAGAGAAAAAAAAATAATCCGTCTCGTACCCGGTCTGATGCGCTAACGAGCCGTCCCGTCCAGCTTTCTTCTTCGGACTCCTGCCTCGTAAACTGACGCTAGTCTCAAAATCTAGCCCCATTGTGTAATCCGAATAGGAGAGCCCTTGATCAAGGAATGCAGGGGTACTAACGTAGTATCCGATTCGATGCTTTGCTTGCTGCAGCTTAACAGAGGTGCAGGGAACGTGCAGAGGTATGGTCGCCGAAGTGTAAAGAGAGAGAGAGAGAGTTTGGTCTGGTAAGATCGGTCCGTGAAGCCGATTAAATATCAGCTCCGTCTCCAGTTTCGATGGGCAGTGCAAGGGATGATCGACACGGGTTCTGTTGCGGAGGGAGAGGTTACCCTGACAACACTGATGTGCAATGGATGCGGAAGATGGTGAAGGGGATACCAATTTAGTTTGGACAAGAAGAAAGAAAACATCGATATATATCGAATAGTTTCATCATTGCAATGGGGAAAAGCTCAAAGTGCCGGGGCATTGGTAAGCATGCAAAGAGATACCATACAATACAACGACCCCAGAAAACGGATATGCACTGCACAAAGGCCAATCTACCCTTTGTGCCAACAGGTCTCGTAGTCTCTTCCCCGAAGATTCCAAGTCGCGAGAGTTTCCCATTTCTGTTACCCACGCATCCGTATCTCGTGTCACAGTCTACTAGTGATTACGAAAAACCCAGTACTGCAAGACTAACAACTCAGTCTCATACACCGTGCGACATCCAGGGTTTACCGATTGTTTCATTGATTGGGCACTCCTGATGAATTCGGCGAGGAGGGCCATCCCGGTCGAAGGGAACTGCCGCGCTGTCCCGTGCGCTTCGAGCTGAAGGGAAATAGGCAGCCACCCGAGATAAAGTTTTCGTTTACATAACTCCGTGGAGAATTACTATGTAAGTACCATTGTTTATGTGAATGTAAAAGGCGTGAAACCATCTGCCGGCAGTCAAGCTGATCGGTAGGTATGTATTGTGGTTAGTTAATCGGACACATGCAGAGGTGTATTTCTTTGTCGGCTAGGGCGTCTTGCTCATGATTCGAGACTGGATAGAGATTATTGCAATTGGACCATACGTGGTGGCGTATTACTACCCTTGAGCCCTTGCAGGCCTAAGTTTTGTATTTCCGGCTACTGGCGCTTTCCCTTATGATTTGCTGCTCCGATTGGGATGACTGACTGGGTAATCACTGGTCTCTCTACTTCCAGCTTTGACTTCATAATGGGGGGAAAAGAATGACATCGTATATTGTCACTTAACCACATAAGACACCAGAAAATCTGGCATGGCGTACAACCAATCCACCCATGGCCATTTGCCTTCTTGGCCATCAGACAACACAAGAAGCCAAAACGACCCATTCTACCAACCCTCAGCCGTATCAAATTTGGTAGAAAGCCCATTACAAACGGCCACCATCTCCGAATTCCAAGGAGAAGCCCAATCTTGGGACTTACAGACATGCACCTACGCAACTCCCAGCTACGAAGTCTACCCTCCCGACACCATCTTCCAACAACCCATACCAGAGCAAGAGATACCTCACAGCACTGCCTTCCCCTCCACCACCTATCCACCTCTCAGATCCCAACCTACCTCTCCATCACCCTCTCCACCTTCCCAAACACATTTCTCCTACTACCAGTACGTAACAACTCCCCCCAACCACCATGCTAACTCCATCCTAACCATCTCTCCGACACTCTTCTCCTTACCTATCCGCCACGCACCACGCGCCCCCCTCCCCCACAGCCACACCAGCAACCTCCTCCTCCTCCTCCTCCTCAACCTCCCCTCCCCCACCGACCCAGTAAGCAACCTCAACCCCCTCAAAATACCACTTCTACTAACACAAAACCCCCCCTCTCCTTCCGTGAAGCCCCCCGTCCCAACAACAACAACAACCCCGACAACAACCCCTTACCTCGCCCCAAATCCCCTGCCCGTACCACTGCGGCACCATCCTCACCGGCGCCTACGCCCTGGGTAATCTAACGCGGCACTTGAAAACGCAGGCGTGTACGGGACCGGCGAGGGCCAGAGGGCGGTACAAGTGTGTGAGTGAGGGGTGTGAGAGGGTTTATGCGCGGTCGGATGGGTTGAGGGTGCATGTTAGGCGGGTGCATGGGGGTAAGAAGAAGGCATCATGATGATGATGATGATGGTGGTGGGAAAGAAGGTGGGAGGGGGGGGGGAGGGTTTTTGTTTGTTTGGGTTGAGTGGGGGAAAAAAAGATATTTTATTTGGGGGCGGAGGAAGTGGGAAAGACAGAAAGAAAGGGGAGGGGGGTGAGGAGAGCAAGGGGTGTCGATGGTGATTTCGTACGCTTTGAGTAGTTTTCCGACTGGGAGGGGTGTGTGTCATCGGCATGTGGACATTTTTGGACTTTGCCATGTCAGAGGGAGGAAACTAATCATGAAAGTTTATTCAAGTAATACCGAGTGGTTCGCACTTGAGAAAAAAAAACATCACAAACGTTGATTCTCTTTACGATCAAGTCTTACTATTCTAGTAGTATCTTCTTCTTTTTTTTCTCTTCATCCTCAAGATCTGATTGATGCATTGGCACATACATGATGATGGCCCCCTCCTTTAAACGCCTACTGATATGAGAGGAAAAAAAAACACAAAGCGACTTGCGGCTGCGACTGCTGCCGTGGCACATGGTATCGCGATAAATGCCTGAGAGATTCGAAGGCCCAAAAGGGTCCAGATGCATGCCTGTGGGTGGAAGCAAATGATATGGAAACAAGGAAACAAGGGGAAAATAACTGATGCGGTATCGAGCGAGCTGTCATGAGTTATGGAAATATACACAAAGGAAAAGGGGGTGGGGAATGGCCTCAGATACTAGTGATTCGACCTCCAGGAGGTGCAGATGCACGATGCGGTCGCAGGTTGATCACAGACTCCAGTTCTCTCAACATGCTGGTGTTTGCATCTCGTTGCTCACGAAGTGTAGCTTGGCGAATGCGGTCATCATGGATCTTTTGCATCCGTTCCTCTCTCGACATGGTAACACGTGTCTTGGGAATTGCAATGGCTTCGAATACTTCGTCGTCAGAGTTACTGCCTTGGTCGCTGGACGGGGCGCTCTCCTGAGGACTCAAAGTTTCGCCATTAAGAGCACGCAGAGCATCAGACGGGCTTCCTTCATCAACAGCAGTCAATCCACCTAGGCTTGGGACCGGAGAGCGCAGACCGCTGCTTGACGCTTGCGAGATTCGACGCTCCTGTCGGTCAATGTTCAACGCAAGCGCATTCTTTCCTGCTTCCCAAGCCTGAACCAAACTCTTAAGATCAGCTCCAATGGATTCGTATTGCGCCATAAGAGAATGACCTAGATCACTGATGTCTTCCATATCTTCCAAGCTCTTATTCGTCTCTTCCCGCAATACCTGCATTTTTGCCTGCAACCCCCGGATTCCGCTCGAAAGTCCCGACAATTTACGCACCGAGTTTCGAATCTTTTCCCGTCCGGGCGTGGGGGCTACCTTGGCCGGCGATGGCAAAACAAACTGCTCTTCTTCCGATAGCACGCGGTTGAACTTTTCGCTCCATTGACCAATAGGACGGGCTGTGTTTAGGATAGTGTCGACTACGGTTGACCATCGTGCGAAATCCATGGTCCCGCCATCAGCCTCCATGGCAAGGAGAGAGCACAGGTACACCCGGCGAAGAATTGACAAGCGATATTGGAGAGTGCGCAGTGCTTTCAGGCTTTCGGCGTCTTCGAACTCGGATGGACTGTAACTGAGAGCCGCCTCTTGCAGGTCCGGATTGCTGATCTCGTAAACGTCAAAGTACTTTTCCAAGTCATCTTCCTGAATCAGCGGCTTCAAGAGTCCATACTGCTCGGAGAGGAAGGGGACGATGTCGGCGTATGCTGCTCGGAGATTGCGACGAAGACGTTGGCAACGGCGGGCCTGACCCTTTTCCTCGATGCGCGAAATGGGGGGTAGCGGACTGCTTCTAGAGGGGATCAGTGAGCGGGATAGGGAGAATTGGCTGAAAATATGAAGAACCTACAATCTGTAGCCACGAGATACGAGCTCGACCTCTTGGATCAAAGCAAGCGCAGACGATGTAGAGGCTTCAAAGGCTTGCAGGTTGGCGACCAGGGCGGATGCGCCGTCGACAGCCTCCTGCCTCAGGTACCGGAGCCATTGACGTCGCATGTAGGCATAGACGGCGGTTGCAGCAGCTGCGAAGACCAGAACCACAAATGCCGTCCTGCTCAAGCTGAAGGTTGGCTGACGGCGAGACCAGTGGACTAGCCATACCAAGGCAAATGCCGTTGTGCCTGTCAGAGCAGCGCCGGTAGTGCTTATCGTGGCGATTTTGAACTCGTGGGAGCCGGAGGGTCCGCCTGCCGCAAAGGCGGGTATCGATGACGCGCGCAGGCCGTCCTTCTCGCCAAGAAGCTGAGAGGCGACGATGAGATAGCGAAAGTGTTCGAGGAAGCGCTCATTGTCTACACGCCCCAATCGCGAATTGACAGCCTTCTGCAGTTGGGTCAGTACGTCTTGACTCACCGAGCGCCAAGCCAGGATGGACATACCGAGCAGGCCAAGTGAATACGGGAAATGGAGTCATTGCGCGCATGTATGCGCAGCGGCTGTGGGAGGCGGTCTCTTATTCTCGATTGCAGGGTAGAGGGTCCTTTGGGCGCAAAGCCCTGGAAGTCGATGTCGGTATCGGCATGTCGAAGGATAGGAGGGCATAGAGTATTGTCGTCATCTTCGCCGCCTTTGCCCTGGCCTAGTGCGGCAGTTAGTGGCTGGGGATGCATCGTTGTCATAACCATCATCATCATTGTGGCGGTTGCTGTGGGGGGGGGAGGGAGCGAGGGAGCGAGGGAGGGGAGGCGCACCTTGGAGCAAGTGGGCAAGGGGAGAGTCGTCCTGTATAATGTTCTCCATGGTGGCAGCGCTACCGCATGATGGGGGAGTGGACGTCGGGTGGTCTTTGGGGCGGCGCGTGAGCTGGTGGTGGTGGTGGTGTTGCGGTGGCTCTAACCCGGGGTGGGCAGGTGATATGGATATAGCTGGGACGGCTGGTGCGGGTGCGGGCGCGGGCGCAGGCGAGGGCGCTGGCAAGGGCGCGTGGTCTGGTGCGTGGGATCCAATCGTGGCAGCTGTCACTTTGTCCGTCTGATGGCAGGGGGGACATTGGGGGGACTGGTGCGGACAAGAAAAGGGAACACGCAGATAGAAAGGAGAGGTCGCTGGAGTAGTCCGCGCGCACACACACATGCACCCATCCCTCCACACACACACACACACAGCCACACTTACTTCTTACACTGGCTCTACCATTCGGTCGAGGGAAATGAAGCAGCCTGCGGAGACGGGCCCCCTGTGATTGGCGACTAACGGGCTGACAGCCCGCTCGACCGTTCACGGGGCGGTTTCGTTTCGTCTAGCCGTCTCCGCCGTGCTTTTCATGTGACACCCCGGTCTGCTGTGTACCCTACACTACTTACAATCCCTTGATGCGGCTTTCTAGGCGCGCGTTACCCTGAGGCGCAGACTGCCCGGCCCCCCTAGGCCCTCCCCTGGGCCTCCGACTCGAGTAAGCGTTGAGGCCACAGGCTTCTCGTTTTGGATGCAAAACAATAATTCACCTTCCTACGCCTCATTTCGCTCTTAATGCCGCTTGCCGGCCCTACCGACGCTGCGACCACGCGTCCCTTTCGGATGGCCTGAGATCCACCCCCCGATGAGCACCAAGGCCCGGCCCCGCACGTACGCCATTCGCATCTCCCGGAGAGGAGCTGGCGAACGCTTTCTTTTCCTCGTGGCCGCCTGGCCTATCCAAGTACTCGCTGCGTGCTGCCGTGGTTGCGTGCGAAATGACGCGCGCATGCATGCAGGCTCGCCTATGCTCAATCGATAACACAATCGATAAGATAGGGCTGCATGCTGTATGCAGGTACTGAGCTGTGCTGCTGTGCTGCTGTGCTGTCATGTCCGTAGACTAACTCCTACGCAGCCACCACCTTGCCATGTGCTATCCCCGCTTACAAACCATGCTTGCCACCTCTTACTGCCATGACTGAACTACAACTACCAAATCTCACCTTGGCCAAGCACCTGTGGCAAGACACATGTTGCATCATAGTTCCCCATCTCGTTCCTGGAGATTCCGGACAACCCGCCTTATCCCCTACCGTCCATATGGCTGACACATCGCCATCCGACTATTTCCACAAGGCGACAGCCATGAGCCCCGGCAACATGTCCAAGTCTGCAGGCTGAACACCGGTTTTGCTAGCACCATCTCTGCAACATGTGGCCAACCCAAGTGTGGAATATGCTTCCTCTGGGTCGTCTTATCCTCTTCTTGCAGCATATATCACTCCCAAGTTTCTTTTTAGCACTTTGTTTCCTTACAAATATACTCTGCTGTGCTGTGTACAAAATTGCTGTGGATTTCTTTTTGGTGACCAACCCACCTTCTACGTAGTCGTCATTATGGACAGCCAAATGCTCCACATGCTCATGGCCACTGTTGAGCTAGTGAATGCAAACCTCGACACTGCGCCCGGTTCCTGGAGAGATCAACTTCCGGCCATCCGAAACATCACCACCTCGTTTGAGATTTCTGATACAGCTCCCGAACAATCTCCTAGGTGTTGGCAAATTCCCCATGTCACTGTCGTCCAGCGGGTAGCATTCGCGGATGCGGACAACGGCCCTATCCCGGACATAGCCGACTGGTGTCTACGGCAATTGCTGACCCTACTGGCATTGTACCCTCGAGATGCCGAGATTCTAGCTTGTAAGCTAAACCCTTAGTTTCTTGTCCCTTGGCTGACAGTCACGGTGATCGGCCGGCATTGGCTGTTACGAGCGCAAAAAGCACTGGCAAGCATCGCCCGAGCGGAAAGTGAGCTTCACAGCAATGAAGAGAGCAGCCCCTATCCGCTCCAATCTGCAAAGCAACCTCTAGTCGAGACTCAAGAGCGTATAAACAATGCAGACTATGTTGAGGCACGGGCGTTACTGGTACCAGCAACTGACTACCTCCAATCTGCCGTGGATGCAGCGAGAGAAAAAGGACAACTGACTGGGCATTTGCTTTTGACAGCAAGTACCCTTCCATTCACTCAGATTTTCCAACGCTAACTATGTAAAGGCCGCTGAGGCATTCATGAGCATTGGCAACGTCACGTCGCCGAAGGTCCATCATATTTATTTTCGGCAGGCTATGATTTACCTCCGAGCAGCAAAGGGGCTCAACAACTATTTGCTACCTCTACATATGCAACAGTGGGTACATGTATTCTGTGGTATTGACAGAGGCTAACTGCTCAAGGTATCTTGATGATTACGGTTTTCTTTACGACGGTGCTTGAAGTCGGACCTGCGTAGTGGAGGCGGTATGCGTGTGGAGACCACCAAAGTTTCATGTCAATATGGCTAGATACTGTCTACCGAAAATAGAAAGTCTATCGTTAATCATGTACGATTGAGACGCACAGTGTTGAGATTGTTGAAGTGTTGAAGTGGAGTGCTGTGAAGTCATCCCTATGGTCAAGGGTCCCTGCACGGACCAAGACGGCAAATTGTGGAGCACCGGCGTTACCAGCACTCGACTCCGGCAACCCACCCTCTATCCCACCACAACGGCCATACTTAGCATCGGAACGGGAACAGGAATCCGTCGTTTGAAGACACCCAACAAATCTGTAACACTCGATTCCCGCTGCGTTTGAGCCCAAGCTTGAACCCTTTGTTCGGCCGAAACGCGCATACGGCCGAACGTACCACCATCTCGTCCGTGAGATTACTAGCATACCTTTGTCCATCCGCGACACCACCCCAGTCGCACTGTCCGTCATGGCTGCATCAGCGCTGAACGAGGAGCGAGAGCTCGCAATCAATCCAATCGTTGCAAGCAGCGTACAGCACAATACCCAGGTACGCTTATCAATCGCCATGTCACCGTGCCGTTGCCGTTGCCTGGCATACGACATAGCCTATCCTGCTGCGCCTCTGCCCTGCACAATACAGTCACAGACTTACTCTCGCCACAGGTCATCTCCAACATACGAAGTCTGACCGCATCGCTCTTCGGCGTCGCCGCTGGCACACTAGGCCTCGAATCCTACGCTGGCTTCATCTTCTACCTAGTCGCATCGCTGGTCGTCTCGGCGCTGCTGTTTGCGTTGAAAACAGAGGGCAAGCCTAGCGCATACTTTTACAGCCCGCTGGGCGAGTTGTGGTTGGGAGATGTGTTTGGGGGGTTGAGCGGCTTTGTGCTGACTTGGACACTGTTCTATGGCCTGGTGCGGGCGTAGAATTTGCGGATGGATGCAGGAATGTACGCAAGAAAGTGAAGAAGAAAAAAAAATGCTCCGTCGCAACGATGCACAAAAGGTGGAAGGCCGCTTAAGATCACCTGTTCAGCCCTGGAAGATGTTCAAGTGAGATGGAGGTCAACTATGTCCAAGTTGGAAACTCGTCTGGGTGGGAGAGAACAAAGCTGTCTTCGAGGACAAAAGGCCTCACGGATCTTTTTGGGAGACGCATTCCTGTAGTAGGATATGCTTTCATGATATCAGCTGCCGCATTTTGCCCTTCTTTAGCATGATACCCCCGTCCAATCAAGCATTCGGATTCTTCATCTCAAGCGTGACCAGTTCGTGCTTGTGAACTTATAGAGTGTAGTTTGCAACAAATTTTCGCTCTGAGATGACCAACTCAAGACCGTATTTTCAACAGCCTCTCCCACAATGACGACGACGAGCATCCATGGCGCCTTGATTCAAACATCGTCCTGACAGCTGCCACGTTTGTCCATCGCGTGCGTAGTACTCTTGGCACCTCTTTAAGATGCGGTGATCTGTGCATATTTTAGCGTGTGTTTGACGCGCTCCCGCGTTGAGATCCCCTCCATCCATTGTTGCCTTTCTACAACAGAGCGCACTTGTCTTCTTGCACGACGTTTACGATACCTTTCAGCACTATCTTCTCACCTAATCATATCCCAAATCCAAGAGTAAGTCTTTTTCCCCATGACAACTGGACGAAGCTAACAATTTGCAGTGCTTGAGGCACGCTTAGAACAGGCAAACACCTTGAAGAAGGCATACCTCCCCAGTCAAAAAAACTCATAGGCCCTTCTAACCGCGTACTAGGTTGTCGATGCTATCAAGGACCTTGTCCAAGACTGCAACTTCGACTGCAATGACATGGGCATTGCCCTTCAAGCCATGGACAACTCGCACGTTGCCCTCGTGTCCATGATGCTCAAGTCGGACGCCTTTTCGCCCTTCCGCTGCGACCGTAACATTGCCCTTGGCATCAACCTGGGCTCGCTCACAAAGGTGCTCCGCGCTGCTGGAAACGAAGACATCCTCACCATCAAGGCTGAGGATGCTCCCGACGTTGTCAACCTCGTCTTTGAGACAAAGACCAGCTCGCGAATTAGCGAGTACGATATCAAGCTCATGGACATTGACCAGGAGCATCTTGGTATCCCCGACACAGACTATGCTGCGACCATATCGATGCCCTCGGCCGAGTTCCAGCGCATTTGCAGAGATTTGGGTGCATTGTCAGAGTCAGGTACGTCCTACGTGACTCGTGATGACATGTGTAAATACTGTTGGCAGAGCTAACCTGGATTTAGTCTCAATTGAGTGCTCGAAAGACGGTGTCAAGTTTGCCTGCTCTGGTGACATTGGCTCGGGCTCTGTTATCCTTAAGCAAAATCCCGCCTTAGACAAGCCGGGCGAGTCTGTCACAATTGACATGACCGAGCCTGTCGCTCTTACTTTCTCGCTCAAGTACTTGACCAACTTCTGCAAGGCTAGTGGCCTGTCGGATCAGGTCAAGCTCTGCCTGTCCAGCGAAGTCCCTCTACTTGTCGAGTATGGCCTACAAGAGCAAAGCTACCTCAGGTTTTACCTTGCACCCAAGGTAAAAGAAATTCCTTCCATGCTGCACAGCCTTGATACTAACTCATACGCACAGATCGGTGACGAGGACTAAACGAACCACGATTTTATTGACATACGAGCGGCATGTTTTCAGAATAGATGTAGGGAATAAGTGGCGCAATGGCTTTGATGTGCGTCGAGCGTCTAATAGCTTCATGATTATGGCATGCGACACCGGCGTGAATGGGCATCTAGAAGCGGTGTTCTGTGCTTTGGAAACTAAAGGAAGGTTACCGCCCCACCATGCGAGTCGCGTCATACCCGCGGAATTTCAGATACGGAAATCGATAGTACATGAACAAATACCCCACCTGCGCATACGTCCTCTTGCCCTGACTACTTGCAACTGTTACTTGTAAAAAATGGCTTCTGACACTCTGATTCCGGATACGCGAGTCCTCGCAATCGCCAGCCATGTAAGAGGAATGCGCGCAAAGCTATGGTGCTTGTAGCTAACATGCGACAGGTAGTCCACGGGTGAGTTGCATGTCGCGACGGATTGCGCATTCGACTGACTGCAAGCTAAGCTACGTGGGCAACAAGATGGCGACCTTTGTCATGCAGTCGCTAGGGTGTGACGTTTCTGCGATCAATACCGTACACTACAGTATGTGTCAGTCGTTGGTATTTTGGGTACAAACTGACTAACGTACAGGTAATCACACGGCGTACAAGCAGATCAAAGGCACGAAAACGTCGGCCGGCGAGATTCTCGAGCTCTACGAAGGCCTCCGCCAATCGAACCTTAACAACTTCGACGTGCTCTTAACGGGATATATGCCTAGTGCCGAGGCCGTACAAGCGATAGGAACAATCGGAAGAGATATCAAGTTCAATGCGGGTACAAAGCCTGGCAGCTTCTTCTGGGGTGAGTAGATGTCAAACAATATGTCATGGAGCGAGGAACTGACGAGGACAGTGCTCGACCCGGTCATGGGAGACAACGGCAAACTATACATACCCGAGGACGAGGTACCAGAGTATAAGGCGTTACTGCGTGAGGCAGATCTCATTCTACCCAACCAGTTCGAGGCTGAGTGCGTGCGCGTGGAAGGTTGCAATAAAAACTGTAGCTAACAACACCTACAGACTACTCTCTGAGACTCCAATCACCGACCTCAAGTCTCTCGCAGCCGCAATCCAGGTACTCCACACGAAATACCAAGTTCCACACGTCATTATAACATCGCTCCGCTTAACTCGCGATAACCAAACCGTATCCTCAAGACCAGTATCAAAAGCCGGCACAGGAACACACACCCCTTTAACCGCCCAGCCCCACGATACAGCAACCTCCCATCCCTCTACCTGGGAGCACCTCTCTGCGCCCCAGCAAAGCACCCTCCTCACCGACGACTCGGATATTGAAAACCTAACCATCATCGGCTCAACCGCAACCTCGGACCACAAACCCCGCCTCTTCCGCATCGACACCCCCCAACTCCCCCTCTTCTTCTCCGGCACCGGCGACATGTTCGCCGCCCTCACCATCCCGCGCCTCATCGAAGCCGTACACGCCGCCTCAACCCACGACTCCCCTTTACACTCCACCCCCAGCTGGCGCTCCCCGGACTCCGTCTCCGCCACGGACCTCCCGCTCGCCCGCGCCTGCCAAAAGGTCCTTGCATCCATGCAATCCATCCTGACCAAAACAACAGCGGCGTGTTTGACTCGCATGCAGGCGTACGACGAGCGTGTTGCCGACAGTGCGGCCGAGGCAAGGAGTGCAGAGGAGGAGTCCGTGGCGGAGAAGAAGAGGCATCTTGCGCTTATGAATGCGAGTGAGGTTACGGTTGTGAGGTATGTGAAGGAATTAGTAGATCCCCCGGATTTGGAGAGGTTTAGGGCCGTGGCCGTAGTGTAGAATGTTTAAATTCATTTATTTATTTTTTCTAAAAATAAAAATTTGGATTGTATTTCGCCTTGTATTCGTGGTTCTTCTCTCTGCAAGTAGGATAACATGCGGTATCTTGGCGAGAAATTGGTAGAAAATGAATTAAGGGGAAATTTAGAAGAAGAAGAAGAAAAAAGATTTTCTTTGCGTTTTTAGTGGTGATATTTGAATATGCTTCCCCCTTTTGGTTTTGTTTGTTAGTTGGAATGTTGAAGGGAAATTTAAGTGGAATACTTAAAAAAAAAGGTCTTTGGAATTTGGGAGTTGCGTTTTATATGTAGATATGAATAGGTGAGGATAAGGAAAGGGGGTGAACATAAGTGGTGGTGGTGGTGGTGGGGGGGGGGGTTTCCCAATGATGTGTGGACATGTGTTTGGAGCATGTCGGTTGATTTTGATTCTCTGCGTTTCTTGAAAATATTGTTGTTGTTCTCTTCTAATGTGGTATGATTGATCCAGTGGAGACATGAACGTTTCCAACACTTTGCCTTGCTGATTGACACGAGCAGTGTATCCGGTACTTTTCTAGCACGTGCAACTGTACTCTCCAATTGAGCACATCATGGCCAGGCCTCCAACATCGAGTTTCTTCTTGGTTGTCTGCAATTGACCAGCAAGACATCCCCTACTCCTTCTTCTCCTCAGTCTCCGCCGCCACTGCTGGCTCAGCAGCAGCAGCAGTAGCAGTACCAAATCCACCGGTACTTCCAAACCCGCCAGCCCCTCTAACACTCTGTTCCAACTCCTCGACAACAACCACATTTGGCATGGCAATCTTCTCAACCACCAGCTGCGCAATGCGGTCCCCAATCTTGACTTCAAAATCCTCATCCGAAAGATTCGCCAATATCACGCCCACGGGGCCCCGATAATCCGCATCGATAACTCCCGCCATTGTGTCAATGCCGTGTTTGTACGCGAGTCCCGAGCGCGGCGCTACTCTGCCATCTGTTGATTATGACGATCAGCAAAGCACTTTCACACCATCATCATCATCATAAGATTGCAAGAAAGAAGAGGAGGGAAAATAGAGAAGAAGAAGAAGAAGAAGAAGAAGAAGAAGAAGAAGAAGAAGAAGAAAAATTAAACATACACGTCCCCACGGGCACCGAAATCTTAATATCGGTGCCCACCAACTTGCGCCCTCTGGCCGGAATTACCACATCCACGGCACTATACAGATCGTGGCCCGCGGCAAACGCACTCCCCTTTGTCGGGGCTTTTGCATTCGCGCTCAGCAGCTGCACTTGCAATTGCTGTTCTGCGGCTGCACCAGCGGCAATTGAGGGCGCAATGGGCGCGGGGGGTTGCAGCACTGACGACATGTTTGCGAGGGGCGTTGGGGTTGCGAGACCCGAGTCTGTGCCGCGGGGTAGGATGGAGGGTTGGGTTAGGGGTGATGGGGAAATTACTTTTGTTCGTTTGGGGAGGGGAGAGGAGGGGAGGCTGGGGGGAGAGTGGGGGGGTAAGGGGGTGTCGGACATTGAGGTGGTTCGTGGAAGGGTTTGCGTTGTCGTGTTGTCGTTTCGTTGGTGTTGTTGTTGTTGTTGTTTGGAGGGGCGGTGAGAAGGGGGGGTGGGCTTGGACGCGTTTTTTTGGTGGGGTTGGGAGAGGGCAGACGTGGCGCGTCACCGTCTGTTGGCGTCTTGTTCATCCACCACCGCCATCTTCTTCTTGAATTTCACCCATTGTGCAATTGTCTCTTTTCTCGTTGTTTCTTGCTGCAGCAAAGTAATTTGACGAGTTCAAATTGCGATGACGTAGGCCTGGCTCGGTGCGCCCGAAGGGGAGAGAGGCCGAGCAACCAGGTTGCAGCATTGTCTAGTGGCCGTGCCGTTGCTTTCAAACGGTTCTGTTGGCCCCTCGGAACGCCAGTCGATAGCGTACTCTGATTCCCAGCTCTGGGATGCCGATCCTGCTGCAACTGGCATTGGTACCTCGGCTTGCGTTTCAGCTTCATGTGGGGACCGCAGTAGCAAGCGGTGCTAGATACTTACAGCATCAGCATCGCATCAGCAGTCACGCGTTCAAGGGACACTTTGGTACCTTGGGTTTGCCATGCTGCGCGTGACCACTGCCACCACAATGACATGTGATTCTGGCATGACCAAAGAGCCGCACAAAGCCTCCAAGGATTGTGGCGTGTGTCGATCAGATTAGGTTCCGTCTGAACCGCCTCCCGGTATCCGATTCTGCGCAGTCACAGTCACCAGCATGTTTTGAGGCTGCTCAAGAGGGCGAGGACACCGACAGCGACACCTGCCACTGGACAGGTACCGGCAGTTGGGTGCCGGGACACATGCCGTGATGGGGAACAACAAGACTGATGGAGAGACGAGGCGAGTCAGCTGCTCCGGCTCCGGTGCTGGCCTCAAGGACAGCAGAAGCCGACTCCGACAAGATGAGGCCAAGCCACGGGTAATATGCTTAGTGGTCAGGCTTGAAAAACAGCCAAGTTCCACATACCTCGGACGCATGAAATGGACGTTCGCATACTGCCTCCAACAGGTCCGCCCTCATGACGAAAACCCTCGCTCCTCCAGAGGCCAATCTCACGATCCCCGCGAAATCTGTCACTCGATGCCTGCCCCCCTCCGCACTCGGGTTCCGCACTCTCCACGTCGCACTACGGTCGCTTTGGTCTTCTCCAGACGGAGATTAGCTTGCACAGTCGGACAAGCATCAGGCCCCCAAGCCGCACCTGACCAGCCGTCTGCGTCTGCTGTTCCAGGCGCACGGTGTCGAGTGGATACTAGATTTGAGCCGCAGCGGCGTGGCCGGTCCATGACAGGATAGAAAATTTTGCCTCGAGACCTGTTAGTGTGACAAAATCTTCCCGATAGTCTGGCCAAGCGCTACTTGTCCGGTCGCACGCCACGGCCGCCGACCGTCGTGGTTGGCTGACACTTGGCTCTCGCATCCCCAAGCGCGCCATGCAGAGCTTGTTGAGCCTCACGGGGTCTGGAGAGAACTAATGTACCCCACCCGCCCCATCGTTCTCACGCGCCCTTGGGATGGCCAGAAGCAAAAAAATTGTCACGCCCTCTCTCCCCGCCCCCCTCCAGCATCCGCTTCGTCATGCCACAGACTCCCAGCTGGCAACTGCGCTCCCCTCAATACCAGTTACCAAAACCCAGTCGTATTCCAGAAGACTCTTGCCACAAGGTTCCATGCATGCATGCATGCATCTTGACCCCCGACCCCGAACGCGCCAGCCATTCCACGGCAACATTGCCTAGCTGGGGCAGCAACTGGGCGATTACCATGCCTACTTGTGTAGTTTCATGACACACTTGCCCGTGATTGGCGAGTAATGCACATCATGACTGCTTGCGGCACCTCCTTCGCTACCACCAGCAACACGATTGATCAAACAGAAACGTACGCGTTGCTTGCTCGTATGCATGCCTGCGTGTGAATGAGGTCAACGGCTAAGGCCATCTATGCGCACAACCTGTCGGATCATACACATCTACCTAAGGTTTTGCGCTACTGCTGTGGTGCCCTACCATTGTCCGCCATCGGCGCCACCTTTTCGCTTAACTCCCAACTGCCATGCCACTGACATTGCCCGCGTCAACAGCCAGGCCGCGGCTGTCACGTTTGCCTATGTTTGTGGCTCTGTGTACCGTCATGCTTGGGCTACACCGCGCATGCTATCGTGTCCCAGCAAACTCGCCAGCGTGGAGACCGCTAAACATAGATGCGTATAGCAGGACCTCGACTATTCTGCTGCCACGCCGAGGCAACTCTAGTTCCACCACCACGCAGAGGCGACCTCAATCGCAGGCCCGCAACGTACGAGCGGGATTCGTCTGGTCTGGTCTAGCTCACGTACTAAGCAATACGCTAGCAGTCCCCAGCTTCATCGGACCTATTCCCAATACCACGCTAGCCCCTCAAACGTCTAGCGCTTTGTCCCCATGCTTCTAGTCTCCGGGACTGGAGAGCTGCCCATGGAGATCCTATGCCCATGGGAATGAGCTCTTCCATCTGTACTTAAGTTGGGTTGATCCGCCCCCAAGCAAAGATCATCTCATCCGAGTACACACCTTTTACTCTGGGCTCGAGTCTTTTCTCAACACCACTCTGCCCTTTCTCACATTCAACCTCCAGTCATGGGTCTGACTCTGAAGAAGCCCGAGGGCGTGGCCGGTTCCACTGCGCCCGCCATCATTGTCGGCTTGTTTGTCGCCTTCGGTGGTATCCTCTTCGGGTATGCATTTTCAACTTCTCTATCAAGTAACATCAGTCACTAACAGAGTTACAGATATGATACTGGTACCATTGGTGGTATCCTGGGAATGAAGCACTGGCGTGAGGTCTTCAGCACTGGATACGTCAACCCCAAGGACAACCATCCTGATGTCACCGCCAACCAGACCTCGCTCATTGTCTCTATCCTCTCTGCCGGTACCTTCTTCGGTGCTCTGACTGCCGCTCCTACTGCCGATTTCCTTGGTCGCCGCCTTGGTCTCGTGGCCAGCAACGTTGTCTTCTGTCTTGGTGTTATCCTCCAGACCATTGCTACTGATATCCCCCTGTTTGTTGCTGGTCGTTTCTTCGCTGGTTACGGAGTTGGTATGATCTCTGCTACCATTCCTCTCTACCAATCCGAGACTGCCCCCAAGTGGATCCGTGGTACCATTGTCGGTTGCTACCAATTTGCCATTACCATTGGTCTTTTGCTTGCTGCCATTGTCGACAATGCCACCAAGAACAGGGACGACACTGGCTCCTACCGCATTCCTATCGCTGTCCAGTTCGCCTGGGCCATTATCCTCTTCGTTGGTTGCATCTGGCTTCCCGAGACTCCTCGTTGGTTCATCAAGAAGGGTCGCCCAGAAAATGCTGCCAAGTCTCTTTCCACCCTTCGCCGTCTCAACGTTGACGACCCTGCCCTCGTTGAGGAGTTGGCCGAGATCACTGCTAACCACGAGTACGAGCTGTCTCTTGGAAAGGCCACCTACGCCGACTGCTTCCGTGGCAACCTTGGAAAGCGTCTTGCCACTGGTTGCTTGCTCCAGTCTCTTCAGCAACTCACTGGTGTCAACTTCATCTTCTACTACGGAACTTCCTTCTTCCAGAACTCTGGTATCAGGAACCCCTTCGTCGTCACTATGATTACCTCTTGCGTCAACGTCGCCTCTACCCTTCCCGGTCTCTACCTTGTCGAGAAGTGGGGTCGCCGCAACCTCCTCCTCTTCGGTGCCGTCGGTATGGCTGTCTGCCAGTTCATCGTCGCTATTACCGGTACTGTCGCTGGTGTTGAGAACATGGCTGCCCAGAAGGCTTTGATTGCATTTGTCTGCATCTACATCTTCTTCTTCGCCTGCTCCTGGGGTCCAGTTGCCTGGGTCGTTACCGGTGAGATCTTCCCTCTCAAGGTCCGTGCCAAGTCTCTCTCCATGACCACCGCCAGCAACTGGCTCCTCAACTTCGCCATTGGATACGCCACCCCTTACATGGTCAATGACGGCCCTGGCAACGCCAACATGGGCGCAAAGGTCTTCTTCGTCTGGGGCGGATGCTGCTTCATCTGCATCTTCTTCGTCTGGGGCATGATCTACGAGACCAAGGGTCTCTCCCTTGAGCAAGTCGACGAGCTCTACGGCAAGTGCTCCAAGGCCTGGAAGTCCCCTGGCTTCGTCCCCACCGTCTCTTTCCAGGACGTCCAGGACATGCAGGCCGACAACCGCCGCGCCAGCCTTACTGACATCGAGGCTGATGCCTCCCGCAAGAGGAGCGCTACTCACGCTGAGTACCCCGAGAAGACTGTCGTTTAAAGCATTCAAACCTGCAGAAATGCAGATGTGGATTGGGAAATAGACATTTAGATGTTTTTTGATCATTTCACATGAAAGCTTGTACAAACGCGTACTATGTCTTATGGGCCAAATGGGCAACATAAAGTTGCATCGTTGTTTGTTTTTTTCCCGTTTTCATCTACATATATACCTACAAACATCACGAGTTATGAAGTTTTAATGAATTAATTCACTTATACCAAAACATCCAACTCTTTGTCTGTACTGTGAAATCACACACACTCTCTCTCTTCATCTATTTCACCAATCTCACCCCTTCCCCTGTCTCCTCTTCCCCAACCACCTCAGGCCTTTATTTCCACCATGCTAATCCCCATCTCGCCCTACTTTCCCCTCCCCTGTCTAATCCTCACCTCGCTCACACCTGTCTTCTCTCCACTCCCTCCTTCTCCACAAAAAATACCACCCTAGCACCCCTGTACCCCTGCTCCCCAACACAACACAACGCAACCCTACGTATACGCCATACGGACACCCATGTGCGGAATTCCACAATTACCGCGGCGCATCCCCCCCCGGCAGCCCATGTTAAAATGCCTCACGCCCCCCCCCTCAGGCGCTTACAACATCTCCTCTAGGCTTAGCGTCCCTTTTCCGCCGCGCTAACAAGAGGTGACGGGAAGAACTTGGATGTATGTACTACAGCACTAGCTTTGTCTCTTTGTATACGCAGTATTGGTGGGTTAGTATGGGGCATTGAGAGGGGGTGCGCACACACAGGTTTTAGGCGTGATCCCCGCATTAGCTAGCGTTGGCGACTTTTTTTTCTTGTGCGTGGCGTAGGGCGGGGAGGGGGGGTTGCGGGCTGGGTTGGTAAGGTGACGTGACGTCGTGGATCGAGATACGAGGGTGTGTAGCTACATGTGTTTCTGGGGAAGGGGAGGGGGGTAAATGAGAGAGAGAGGTAGAGATGGGGAAGGGGGTGATGAGGCTGAGAGAGGGGGGGATGGAGGATGCGTGCATGTGATGTGCATGTTGGGTTATCTTGGTGGGGTGAGGGATGAGGAGGGATCCTGGTGGGGGAGATAGGGAGGGTGCGGATGGGAGGGTCTTGGCGCTGGGTTGAGGCGTGTGTAGACTAGAAGGAGGGAATGTGGGTTTGGGGTGGAGATGCGGTGGTGAATGGGGTAGGGGTTGTAGGTTTTTCTGGGATTGGGGATGTGGGTAGGGCGGTTGGTTAGTGTCGATTTTTGTGGGTTTGGGATAGGAGGGGTACTTTGAGTGTTGGGCTACGTGGTATGACGTGGGTCCTTTTTTGATAACCCTTCCCTTTTTTGCTTTTGCTTATATTAGGTGCTACGGGAATGCAGTAGGTGGAGTTGGTGGATAGTTTGAGGGAATTGTGTTCATCACAAGAAAGAGCGGGTTGTGAGTTGTCTACTTGGTGCTGGGATGTACTATCTTAGTGTACGCTACGGGGACTTGCAATGTTCTGGAGAAAGCGAGATAACGCTAGTTTAGATAGTCTTTCTAGTAATTTGGTAGAAGTATGTCACGGGTTACTGAACTTCCTTGGCATTTCATTATGGAATAAAAGAATGTGATTGTGGAGTTGGTACCGCACAGTCAGATAAGGAATCCATGTGTCCGCATGTTGGTAACTTGGCTTCTTCATTTGCTCCCGTTCTCCAAGCAAAGATTTTGTGTCCTGATGGAATACAAGATCAAATTTCTCAAGGGTAAAGCAACCGTGAATCAATGAAGAAATCCTATCTGCCGAAGTATCTACTTGAAATAGTGTTTGTTCTAGATTCGGGCATCAAAAGCTATGCAAAAGAGCGTAGCGATAGTGTCCGCTAAGTTCCGTTGGCAGGTTACAGGCTACTTTAGAGCCGAATATGATACGAGAAAACAAGCTAGCCAAGAAGGCTAAAAGAAGACACAGCAAATAATAAACGCTTTGATGGTCACATGTCTGACGGTGAGTAAGAGGGGAGAGAAGTGAAGCTCATTGGAGACAACCATGTGTATATTGTGGCACGATACATGATCTAGCTCAAAAGATCAGAGGGGCGTCTCGCAATCGAGTAGATAGAAATAAGCTGATATTTGATCGCTGCAAAGGATTGATTCAAGAAGGTGCCTATCTACATATGAAATAAAATCGCAATATATACCATGAGCTATTTACGTGATACTACATCACAATATACAGCCAAGCATTAGTTTCATGCTGTTTAATTCACGCTAGCGTTCGGTGTTGTATACCGTGATGTCGAATTACTTCAGGTTCGGATGAGATTATATACTCTATGTATGTGACTGTGGATTCATGGAATTAAGGGCTGGCCTTCCTGGGCCTCCAGTTCAGAGTAATGTGACGATTTTTTCCACTAAGTAGTTGAAAGACTACCACTTCCACCCAAAAAATGGCACGCTCTCACCGCACTCTTCTCCTTTGAGAGTGTGCCATTTTTCGGGTAGAGGTGCGCTGCGCTTGGATTTCGGCTATGAAATGACGAGGGGTGCCCACGCCTTGTGATCGCAATAGACTCGTCTTACGTGGTTGACGGATCTACACAACGGATTTACAAATAGATGCAGGATGGGTGGCTGTCATCAACACGCAAGCCAGTGAAGAATTAAGATCTCTAGGAATAGCTCATTAAAGAACTCGAGAGATGGAGTAAAGCAGGGTATTAATACAGTTCTGGCTTATTCCAAGAAAGCTGAACACAGTAGCAGATCGTTTAGCGAAAGAAGCTACCACTCTTGCTGACCAAGAGAATTGGGATTCAATCAATGGTGTAATGTGCTAATATAGTATGAGAGTTGACCTTGGTTTTGATTATGACTGTAGATTGGAACAATGTTTTAAACGAGTATGACTCTAATGTCTCTATTCTATCCTATTCTTAATTCTACTAAAGCTCTTATCCGATGGATGGAATTAGGATATTAAAACAAGTCGTCATCGTCACAAGAGCATTATCTCATATCGGCGTCGCCACTGCTGACCTGCTTCACATGCTGACACTGGCGATTAAGAAGATAAAGCCTCGAGCCTCAACCCCAACAACAAGATGAACTAGTCTTCCCTGAAATAACAAGGACCCCTCCATCTCAAATAGGCCTCAAAGTAGCAGATCAGCTACGCCTACCAAACAGAACAAGCATGTATCAGACATTCGCTTAATCCTACTTATTGTACTCTTCGTCGTGCAAGCGCTGCCAATAGCCGGTACCTCCATCAATCCTGATCTACATACACCATACACTGATAACATTCAGAATAGTAGTCTTCTAAATCTAGGCTCTACAAATGCCAAGACACAGGCGCCTGGGTCGTCCCGGACGTTCCGAACTTATCGTGGCTCGGTACCTGGCAAGAATATATTCTTGCTCGTTATAGAAGTGTTTTATTATCATAGGTACTTCAAAGTCGTACTGACTGTGTATATGGCCCGATTTAACATGGAATAGCCTTGGTAATTGCATTCAGACTGGTAGATGTGTGGATATCTGGTAGAGGTGAGGTCCAACGAAGGCGTACTCGGACCCTTGGTCTGTGCAACCCTACCCCTACCCTACCCCTTACCATACCTCTGGGTGTGGGGTATGCATCTACTAACCTGATGAGGTGCTTGAGTGTCAGCGGGATATTCGCGATCATCCGCTTGGTAGGGTATTTAGTGTGGGTTCAGCCTGGTATCGCGTGTGGCGATACGGAATACATTCTAGTCATTACATAAAGGTAACTTTGGTAGATATTGCCTTGTTTTATAGCTAATAGCGATAGCAGAGTGATATGCCTACTCAGTAATTTCCTTATTTGTATTTGCTGTGATGACTGGAAATTTCTGAGTATGTAGTAAGACAAAAACATTGATCCGATTTTGAAGATCGTTAGGTAACCATAAAAAAGCCCATATAAAGCCGCATATATCTTACACCATTGTACCTTTTCACCGACCATACAAGCCCTAATACCCCTGCGTAACTCCCGCCTTAATTCCCTCCAATTTCACCATCAACTCCCTCCACACCCTCCCCTGATCCTTCTTTCCCTCCTCACTCCTCACATACGTACTCGGCTCCGTAACTTCGCAATCACTCAAATACTTCCCATACGTCTCCTCACCTTGCAGCCCCGCATGTGCCAGCGTCCTCGACCCAACTTCCGTAGTGCGAGCCAGGAAGAAACGCAGTATAGCTGCGATAAAGGGGGCTTCGCGACCGAACTCTCTATAATCCATAATTAGACACTGCCATCTCCACAAAGAATCGAAAGGGAAAAGGGGAAACAAGGACTCACGAATGACACAACCCCGGATTAACAGTATTCACCGTAACCGGAACCTCCCCACCCTTGTTCCTCTCACAAAACTCCCTCACAGTCAGCACCTCCATCAACTTACTAACACTATACCTCTCATTCAAATCCACCTTCCTTCCTGCTACAACCTCCTCTCTCAACCGCTCAAACAACTGCCCCTCAGGTGCTTTCCGCTCCGCAAACCCCGTCCATTGATGCACTTCCGAGCTCACAACCGTCAGCGTCGGTCTTACATTGAACTTAGTCGCCGTATCCCGGAGTTTAGGCAACAGTGAGAAAAAGAGAAGGAAAGTAGAAACGACATTAACGGTAATGGTAGATTCGTCTTGCTCGAAGATTTCCCATACGCCACGGTTTACGCCGGCGTTGAGAATGGCGATGTCGAGGCGCTGCACGTCTTTGCTAACCGTAGAAGCGAAATCGAGCACGGATTGGTACGAGGACATGTCGAGGTGAAGGACTTTTATCACATTTTGGCGACCGGTGGTGGTTTCGATGTCTTTGGCGGCTGCTTCGCCTTTTTCGAGGGAGCGCACGGCGAGGATGACGGTTGAGGCGTTGAGGGAGACGTAGTGCCGGGCTGCTTCTTTGCCTAGGCCCGCGTTGGAGCCAGTTATGAGGACGGTTTTGCCGGTTAGGTCGGCCGCTGGGGGTGGGGGGGGGGGGGGTGACGAAGAGTTGGGAGTAGAAGAAGCGGGCGAAGCTTGCCATCGTAGGTGATGTCTGGGGGGATTTGAGTTGGTGAATTGGATTGATAGTGGGTTGAGACTGTGGAATTGGTGCAGGAAGAGGGGCTTTAGATGTTTCTTTGATACGCTTTTCGCGTTTTTGGCATTGTTATCACCGTTAACACCTGCCTGGGCCAAGCACGCGGGCTCCTCGGGCAGCCGGGGTTAAGGGCCGTTCGTATCGCGAGATTTTCAGATAGGACACAAATAGCTTGTCAAAGCGTCATGTCGCCGACGTCAATTGAGGATGCCTACACTTCATTGAAGCCCTTAATCTGAGTTGAGAAGTAGCGGCGGACGAATATCGCTCTGCCAGACTGCTTAATGGTGGAGACGTTCCTGATATCATCTTTAAGGTGTCATAGACGGAGTTAACTCCGTTTACCTCCGTTGATATTGCGCCGATATGCTCCACATGCACATATACCTAAAATGTCGCGGACGGTTTCCACACCATAGGTCGGACCGTAAATACTCGGGAGCATGTAGACGAAGTCACAAGGCAGTTGGTGAATTTACATGTTATGATGAGATTGCTGACGCAGCAGCACTCTAATTCCGACGTCAACCTACGTACGCGCCATCATGAACGTCAAACCAAGGCGCATCACAACCTTATCGTATCCATACTTCAATCGAAAAGAGAACAATTGGTATCGTATTTCAGGCATACCGTGGAAATCGCAATCCGCCCACGTAGGCGACAGATTCAAAAACACAAGCAAATTGCCAGTACTGCAACGCTCCTCCCATGCATACTGGCTTCCCATACAATCAAATTAGTGTACAAATGCCGATCCTGTTCTTCATTTTTGATACACCCCGACCCAGCGAAAATAGCACGCCATGTGGACAAAACTTACCGAAGATGGAACATAAAGCGGCAGAGATCGTCTACCAGGCATCCACGTCGAAGCCCTCTTCTGAGAACTCGGTTGCCACGACTGTTCTTCGCGAGAATTGACGACCAGCGAGTGCCTTGATGGCTTTTTGCGCTGACTCTGTGTCCTGGTACTTGATGTAGATCTTGCCAACACCAAGATTGACGCGAGCTCCGGCAGGACGAGGAATCTTGGTCTCGAGGATCGTTCCGTACTTGCCGCACTCCTCTTCGATATCTTCCTTGATTTCTGGACTGGTGTTAGTGTCATGTCCAACTCATGGGCATCTGCTGGTGCTCACCTTCGTATTCCTCGTCGTTGAGGAGCTCATCTGAAGTTACCATGTTCATGAGGCAAACAACACGGCTATGTTCGCGGTTCTCTGCGGCGCTCGCTCCTGCCAACATGGAGATGGCACCAACGCCACCATCCAGACCAGTAGTCTGCTGAAGACCGACAGTCGCACGCGACACCTTGAGATTACCATCGCCTAGTGGAATGTCATTCAGGCCTTCAATGGCAGCATCGTTGATTCCGTTCTCGGCGTACTCGCAGAAAGCAATACCCTGTAAAACGTTAGCAAGCTGGAAAGGTTAATTCAAATATACGACCTACGCGATGTTGGTCGGTGCTCGTGTCCTTGACTAGGATGAACGACTTAAGTTTGCCCATAGTCTCGAGAAGTTCACGAATTTGCTCTTCCTCAATATATGTGGGGATGTTGACAATGCTGAGCTTGTTGGGACTGTCCTTGACAACAGAAGATATTTCATCGCCAGGTGGGTTTGCATTCTCGTCGGCAGTAGGGGTGATGTAGTCCTTGGGCCGGCGGATGGAGAGGCCTGCCCGATCGGGAGCACCACCGTCATCACGCATAGAGATGCCGTTCATAGCCAGAGCGAGGGTTGCGTCCTCGGGTGCCTTAAACTCTAGCGCAGCGTACTCCTTGCTCGTCGCAATATGGGCCGATACACAGGGATCGGGTCCAGAGACAACGTTAAGACCATTGAGCTGGGTGTTGAAGAACTCCACAATCTCCTGGGATATGCAGCCTGAAGGCAGGTTGTGAACATAGAGACGCTTCGACTGCTTGGCGGCCGATGTGGCGAGAGCAGCAGCTGTGGCGGTTCCAGCCGAGGGCGAGATGAAGGCCGCCAGCTTGGACGGGTCCATGGGCGCAGCGCGGGGAGCTCCAGGCAGAGGGAACAAGCCGGACAGCTTGGCCTGCTCAGCAGTGATGTTCTCATAGCCAGCTGGCTTGATGTCCCACTGTGTCATGCGACGCGGGCGCTGCAGGATGTTGGTGAAGCTGGCAAGGTCTGGAGTAGCTTCTCGCGGCTTGGTGTACGGAGGAGAGTCTTCCTTGGGCTGACGCGCCCTATCACGCCCACCGCCAAAGCCTCCGTCACGTCCACCTCGGCCACCCCTTCGCTCATCACCAAACCTATCGCCGCCCCTCTCGTTGCGGTCTCTGTCCCGGCGGTGTCCACGGTCATCGTCTCCACGGTCGCGGTCGCGGTCTCCTCCACGGTCTCCTCGGGGTCGGTCGCGCCTAGAGTAAGAGTCGCCCCATCCGCCCCGGTCTCCTCCACGCTCGCCCCGATCATCCCGCCTCTCGCGACGGGCATATGTATCTTCGCGCTCGCGCTCACGGTAGTCGCGGCTGGACGAGTACGTATCTACTTCATAGTCGCGGCGGGAGCCTCCGCCATGGCGCGGGGAGCGAGAACGGCGCCGACGCCTATCACCACGGTCACCGCGATCACGATGGTCATCTCTCGAAGACTGTGCTGTTAGTATTTGTGTGTCAGTGGCGCGCCTGCGATGTGGACTCACGTAGTTGCGGGACCCAGCTGATCGACCGCCGTCTGCTTATGTTAGTACTTTTACATCTTTGAAACTGCACACCAGTCAGTACGTGTACTGGTCTAGCCGGCTTACCTCGGGAGTAACTATCGCCATTCATGGTGGTAGTGTTGATGGGAGCTATCGCGGTGGTAACGTACAGCCGCGTGAGATTCTGCAAGCGAGCACAAGGACACGGCGGCAGAAGCTGCAATCAGCAGAGCTGGATCAGGCGATGGTGGATGGATCAAGCCCGCAATGGTCCGGACTGTGGGACGCGATGCTTTCTGCGGTGGTTGCGTCTGCGATCGCGGAAAAGGTGAGTGAGAGAAAGTCGGGGCGGTCCTAGCGCGCCCTTGGCACCGCCCGCCCCTGTCGCCGGGACTGCTCCCAGACCCCCGTCACTAATTAAGGGACCTGCGACTCGATGTATCTATGATACGGAGAGAGGAACATTCACTCTCCTAACTACATCACACCCACACAATAGACCCACAATGGTATTGCGCGCCGCAGAATGGCACAAGCTGCCTACAAGCCTTACCGAACTATGCATTGACACTACCTTGCGCTGCGGACAGTCTTTCCGGTACGATGCTCTACATGGTTGCATCTTGGTCGCCAACAATGCTAACACACCCCCTCCAGGTGGCGCAAGTCTGCTGAAGGCGAATGGTCAGCAGCCCTCCATGGTCGCATCCTCTCTTTCCGCCAGGATTCCCAATACTTACACTACCGAGCCATATACCCATCCATTACCACTGCACTACCTACGCCACCTCCGTCCAATGCGCCTTCCGTCGCCCCCGAGGAAGATGACACGCTTGCCCTTGTCAACCACTACTTCAACCTCTCGCCAAACCTCGGCCGCCTGTACGAGCAATGGGCAGCCTCAGATGCCAACTTCAGAAAGCGGGCGCCCAAATTCACAGGAATACGTATATTGCGACAAGATGCCTGGGAGGCCCTCATCGGCTTCATATGCAGTAGCAACAACAACATCAGTCGCATATCCGGCATGGTACACAACCTTTGCCTGCACTATGGACCTCTGATAGGACACATCGACGAAGTTCCCTATCACGACTTTCCCACACCTGCTGCCCTCTCCGGTCCAGATGTAGAGGCCCATCTCATGAAGCTTGGCTTTGGATACAGGGCAAAGTACATCGCCAAGACTGCGCGAATCGTCTCAGAGGAAAAGGGTCTAAAGTGGCTTGAAGATCTGAGCAACCCCGAATGTCCTCAATTTGGCGTTGAGGAGAAATCAGCTGGGGACATGCTCGAAGGTGGTCGAGAGGGGTACAGAAAGGCTCACGAGGAGCTGCTCGCACTTCATGGTGTAGGCCCCAAAGTTGCAGACTGTGTGTGTCTCTTTGGTCTCGGCTGGTCCGAGTCTGTACCTGTTGATACCCATGTCTGGCAGATTGCGCAGCGCGACTATCGCTTCGGCAAAGGCAAACACAGCAGTTTGACAGCAGCGACATATGTTGCCATAGGTAATTTGTTTCGCAAACTATGGGGGAAGGAAGCAGGCTGGGCGCATTCTGTATTATTCACGGCGGATCTCAAGGCATTTTCGGAACGAGTGGTTGCCAAAGTAGAGGTGAAAGAAGAAGAGGTCGTAATCAAAAAGGAGGATGACGAGACTGTAATAGAAACTACAGTGAAGAAGGAGGTGACAAAACGGAAGCGCATCAAGAAGGAACCGCTACCAGACGAGGGGCCGGTTGTGCAAGTGAAGCAGAAGCCTACGCGAAGGAGTAAGCGTCAACGCGTCTAGGCAACACGTGGGCAATATATCCTGTTAGACGATCCACTCATTACCTCTTATCTGCGGATGTTCAACTCACAGCCCCTTGTGTCAAGTGGAGTTGGCTTATATATAGACACATCCTCATACTTAGACAGTGGCATTATAAGTCACTCTTCGTCAGGCCACCCCCGCTTGACGATCAATTAACCTTTCGACGGTAACACAGCTGCGCAAAGACGGCGCCATACTCTTTAAATGGGATGATGGTCTCGGCGAAGGATTACACGTTCAGATACTCCTGAAGTTCGGATGCAGACGTCCTAGACGTGTGGGGGCCAAGGGGTACTACACACGGCTAGCGTCATTTCACTTGCATAGCCTTCACAGCCTCGGGTTCGTGTCACTCATTAGCAAATATGATCCTATGGACGCCACTATTTACTTCCATCCAATTCGCCCGGCGCAAAGTCCATATCCGGCATCTTTTGTCGAAAGCGTCCAACAACTGCGGCAAAGCCATGTGGCATCCCGCAGGAAATGTTTCACTGCACCGGGCACCCCACCTTTCAAGCCCAACTGTTTCCCCCTTAGACATCCAACGATACTGTAAATTATAACACAAGCGATTGCCGGAGACTTCGGTCATCTTTGGAGGCAGTCATGGCCATGGAAGGTCTTTCAGTGGCGGCTAACGGTAAGCTCTAACCAAACTCGCTACTTCTCTTATTGCAGGATGTTGACAAGTCTTAGGCCTAGCTGTAGTCTCGATTACTGTTCAACTCACCGAGTCATTCATAAAGCTATACAAATTCTGGAATTCCGTCGAAGATGCACCACAAGACATTGCAGCCATCAATGAGGATCTCCAGTACCTTATTTCAGTATTCCAAAGGATCCAATCCACAAAGGGCTCAATAGGAGAGTGTGTAGCTGAGGGAATGCAGCATTGTTGGGGTAAGGTTCTTGTGCGTCACCTTTCCATTCTAAACTTGCTGTCTTCTAAGAATCTAGGAACTCAACACCATTGTGGCAGATTTTGATCAAGGGTTTCAGTCCTCATCGCGCAAGAGACGGAGATGGGCTGCTTTCAAAGTCGCTAGTCATAGTAAGCATATTCAAAAGTTTCGCGACTCACTAAGTGAGACGAAATCGACTTTGATTCTTGCGCTTGTACATCAATGGTGTGCTCCTGATTCCCTCTCCATACTGGTGTAATACGATGGTACTAACTTTTCAAAAGTGCGGTACAATCTCAGTCATATACTCCGACTGTCCCTGTATATACGACACTGTTCCTTGACTCCCAGCACTACGTAGACCACCCTGAATCAAAGACAAACCTACCACTAGAACGACCCGCAGATAAAAGGGCAATCTTTGGACGTCAGCAAACTCCCCCACCAACATACGGGGAACAGAATATCTTCCATAGGAACCTAGTTGGAGAACAAAAAACAACAAAAGCTATAAGGAAAGATTTCCAGGACATGGTCTCGAAACAAGCCACGACCACACTGAACCTACCGGGACTTATGCTACATGCGATTGAGCAGATTGCAGTCGCTAAATTCGAGACAAACTCGCTTGAAGTCTTTGCTCAGGACGGATACTCAGTAGACTGCAACGGAATGCTTCGAGTGCGGACCTTTGTCTATTCGGACAATTTGCGATATCGTGTCAGCCACCAAGCGACGGGTTTCCGGACTGCTTTTGGCTGTTTATGGATACGCGAGACCAAGCTTCATCTTCCGGGAAAGGCGCAAAATAAGGAAGAAGAGTCAAAATGTGTTACGTCTTACATATTCTACCCCAATACCTGGATCCAATGGTTAGGTGTCCGCAGCGGATTCGAAGCGATCATGGCTTCTGCTGGCCGAAACTGGTTGTACAATTGTAAACTAACCGTGACCCGCGCCGTTCCAGACGACGCGCTGATCTTCGACCTTTGTCGGAATGGCCAGACTCGAGCTGTAGAGATTCTCTTGAGCAAGGGGCTTGGGAGTGTGGTTGATACCAGTCCTAGTGGGTGGAAGCCCTTACACGTAAGTCACTTGTACCATAAAGCCCGCTCGGTCCAGCGCCTCATACATTTACTAATATTTGCTGTTGCAGTTTGCAGCGGCAGGCGGGCATGTTGACCTATGCGCTATGTTGATCGAAGCAGGTGCCGATAAATCGGCATTGGCATACGAGGGACCAAGCTCTGCCATACTGTAAGATATCTTTACCGCACTCAAGGACAGATGATACTGACTTTTACAGCTCTCCCATTACTCTGTTTGTCGCCTCCGCTCAAGACATGCATGCCGAAGTCAAGATCTCAATGTTGAGGCTGTTTTCCGATTGTATTGAGTTGACGGACGCGAAGAGCGACGGCTGGACAGTACACGAGTGGCTAAAGAGAACGTATGCACTGGAAAACGTGCCCATCTCGCAAAATAGCATCACGTGGCTCCTTCGTTGCACTGCGACAGAAGAGTATGTCCAACTCAGCTCAAACACAATATGGTGTGGTCTGCAGCATGCTGTAAGAACAGTGCTTTCTCACACCCGACATGGCCGCTTTCTAGACAGCATTATGGACCTCTCGCATGAAGAATATAAAGCAGCTGGTCAGAAGAGGATAGACGCCATAGGAGTATTGCTTGCTTTCAGAGTCTGCGGCAGAGTGCTACTACCGATGGTAGCCAACGCAGGGTCCTTTTGCCAGATGCCAGGCTTCGATTGGGTCCACGATGACTTGAGTCACAGGGAGTACTTGCAAACTCTTCCCGTCATGTATACTGCATGGTGTAACATGATACTCGACTACACTGAGAATTTGGAACGCTATCTCAGAGAAGAGCTCGAATACTGCCAGCAGCAACTGGGCATCACAAAAGCCGATTTTCTGGACACGAATTCACACCACTACCGTAGCACAACGCACGATGCACGACTCAAACGCCATATTTGCACTGGCTGTGTAGACGACTACACCCATCTTCCTAGCGCACTCGCATCCCCTATCCGCATCGCTGTCGCCGAGTGCATCGAGACCAACCACCGCTACGGCTGCGTCTGCGAAAAAGCAGATATGCTAGCTGCCGCGGCCAGAGTATCAGAATTACCAGAGTACACTGGCACTTATTGCTTTGTAAGCAACGACAACGACACAACGGACGACGAATTCTACGACGCAGAGCCCTACCTCTTCCCCAACGACCTCCCTCCAGACCAGCATAGCGTCTTGGCCGATGTAGCACTCTTGCTGTATCGCTCGCACGGTAGGTTCTGGCTGGGCGACTACACTGCAGATGAAGTCCTCTGCGCCACCTGTCTTCTCACCCGAGAACGCTACACGGACAAAGACGGCTCGATTGCTGACTTCTCGCCCAGACCGCATCATTTCGATGGGCTGAGGTTGAAGTCCATAGCCGGTGCGTAGTAAAGATCTGAAGAACCAGTTTCTTTCCTTCTTCTACCGTTACACGGTTTCTCAAGGCGAAACTGCACCGCTTCTACCATTTTCGAGATACAAACAGCCAGTTGTCTTGGAGAGAAGCGGGAGGCAATTGCCTTCTTTGAGACCTGATTGGGATCATGAACAAGTGGTGCGGCTTTTGGATGTCAGCCTACATCACGAAAAGGCATCACGCATTTTCTGGAACGCTTCTGGTACTATGGATATCGTTTCTGCTGTTCATCGTGGAAACATACGCCACGACACGACCCAGATAATCGAACCCATGGTCACTATCAAACAACGAGCTTCTCCTACGCCTAAAGAAGATTCGAAAAACGCAAAAGATGACGAAAACTTAGTCCTCGTCATGAAAGTGAGTATTAACACCGCTGACATATCTCTGAGATACAGTTGAGCTAACCACGGGCCAGGTGAATCGAGCTGTCCAGAGTTACGTTAGTATATCGTCTCCTGGAGACGATCGAGTGTGGCAGAGAGGGTGGAGGATGAATAAAGAAAGTGTCAAGCGATGAGGACCCACATTGGATAAAAAGTATATCGGGGAAAGATTGCATAAGTGTTTCTAGAATAAAGATTCATGTATGAAAAAGAAATGGAGATACCTTTCATAACTCTGAGCCCGCAAATCCAATCAAACCCCCCCCCACAAAACACTTACTTGCCATTACATTCCTCCACAAAAAGAAATCCTCTCAAATCCCCAAAACCGACTTCATCACAACCCCCAACTTCTCCTTTGCTTCCTCCTCACTTCCAAGCGGCTTCTTCGCCCGCCACGCAACCGTGCGATCAGGCCTCACCAGGACCGCGCCCTTCTCCTCGACCCCACGCACCTCATGCCACCTAAACAACGCATCGCCGTAATCCTGGCCAAACCCAATACTCTTGACCGCAATCTCGACCCCAGTCTCCTTGCCCACCTGTTCCGCCGCGCCTTCCCAAACCGCTTTGCCCCCGATGCCCGTGAGGAGCGTAAACCGGTTATGCCCAACGACATCTCTGGTCGAGATGAGGGGGAGACGCGGGCCAGGTTCAGTCTGGCGGGGCGCAAGCCACGCGTGGGGGACACGCCAGCCAGGGTAGGTGCTGGTGTATAGCTTGGTGGAGCGATCGGATACGTTGGTAGGCCAATCCGGGTCTTCTGTTTCGTCGGAAGTGTAGACGGCTGAGGACTTGTACCACTGGTTCATCATGGCGCCGATGCAGTGCCGTTCATCCGCGAGATCGCGGATAGCCTGGCGGAAGCGGGCGCGGGCGGCCTCGCCCTCGGCGGAGTCCTGGCGCAAGAGTTCGTCCATTTCTGCGCGGCGGTCCACGCCGAGCTCGTTGAGGAAGCCGAATTGGCCGTAGAAGCCAAAGTTTAGGCGGCCATTTTCGTTGGTGCGCTGGACGACGTATTCACCGGCGGGTTGGCGCTCGTCGTTGTAGGTTTTGAGGAGGGATTTGTGCGCTTTGCCTTGCAGGACGTAGGCCATTTTCCACGCCATATTGTACGAGTCTTCCATGCAGGTGCTGATGCCAAGGCCGCCAAAGGGCGGGTGGCGGTGCACTGAGTTGCCTAAGGCGTGCACATTGCCCGACGGGGAGGAGTAGTGCTTGGCGTAGACCTCGTCGAAGCTCCAGGTGCTGATTTCTTTGACCTTGTACTCGATGGTGTCATCGCCAACGAGCTCCTTCATGCGGGCCAAGATCTGCTCTTCAGTTGCCTCGAGCTTCTTGTACGTGGGGTGTGGGAATAGCGAAATCACCCAATCGTTCCAAGGCTTGATGAAATGCGCGATTCCAAGAACACCATAGTCGGGTTGCGGCTTGTCCGGGCGATCGAGGTAGTGAAGTAGACCGCGATTGTGCTCAGTAAGGTGCTTAAGATCAGCTTCAACCCACACACTGATGACGAAGCCATTGCCTGGGCCGTGGACCATGGGGAGATCGAGCTGGCGTGCTACGGTACTGTCGGGTCCATCTGCACCTGCAAGCTGCTTGGAACGGACAGTGGTGATTTCGCCTGTGACGGTATTTTCAAGTGTGCTGATCACAATGTCCTTTTCTGTATTCTCGGTAAAGCTGACCAGTCTCGTGTTCCAACTTGTTGGGAAGCCATGCTTTTCAGAATGTTCGAGCAACAAGGGCTCAAGATCGGACTGACAGAGACACAGAGTCTTGGATGGACTTGCATCGAAGTAATCACCCTGCATTAATTGTTCCCGCAATTAGTATTTATTCCCTTCAAGATCCACGTGCAATAAATGGAGGCCTTACATGTCGATGGGGATCGTTGCCAAACACATGGGCTCTGTAGATTTCCTCACCAACAAGCGTCTTGCAGAAACGAGTATAGGTCGAGTACTCTGATACGGGCCATGCAACCTCTTGCGCCTTTGCCTCGATGCCAATTTCTCGAAGACATTCTGTGGAGCTGTTGTCAGCGCCTCCCGTATTCTTACCCGAGAAAGGCTGAAGCAAGCGAATCCTACGTACCAAGGCCAGCCATGTTCACGTAATTGGCACGCGGGCGCGGCGACGGGCCAGGCTCAGCGTCGATCTGCAACCCTGTGATTCCTTTAATGCGGAAACTTCAGTTAGCATGCTTTTTGCGCAATGTTACATAAGACGGATATGTGTCAGATGGCACGCCTTACCGTGAGATCCAAGGAAGCTGCCTAGAGAGGCACCCGTAGGTCCCGCGCCAACAATGAGAACATCGACGTCAAGTGTCTGAGATTCCGTGCTGCCGTAGTCGCCCATTGTGATGGTTTTTTTTGCTGTGCAAAATCAAAGTGCAAGGATTGGATAGGATTCGCTGCAATCAGGCAGAGAGAATGGATACGTGTGTCTATCTCCAACAAGTGGGCTCAGCTGGCTGACGACTTCTGACTAAATTGACAACATGTCAACGGGTTTCTTTTTATCTCTACTCTAACATGACGAAGGATTCATGGTGCCTCGTGCAAACCGTTCATCTGTCCCGAAGATGCTGAAATGCCATGTTGTTAGCGAGGCAGAATTTCCTCCGAACATGCTGGGTCAAAATCCTCCGGTAGGTGGCTGTGAGGCGAAAGGGTTCAGTCGACGGGAGGCGTATGGGCCGAGGATGGGGGGCTTGATCCGGAGTGACTTGTTAGGCGCCAGATGTCTCGCTTTGGAGATCGGCCCCCAATTGTAAGGCGGAAGGAATGGTCGGAACATAGGGCTGCCGCGTGGAGAGGGAAAGTCGGGTACATGACGCGGGACAAATGCCCAAACAGTTGTATGATCGGTTGATCATTGGCGTGTAAGAGAAACAGGTGCATCTACGCGTCGCCGAAACCTGTTGAGGTGTCATCGGGCTAGATGCATAGCGATTACGCTGCTGTTGTTGTAGTCGGCTAGCGCCCCGGCCACGTGACCAAACCCCGCGAGCATGCCATCCAACACGGAAGCGTCATCAGCCGCAATAGGCCCAGGGCGATGTTCCCGCAAGGAGAATCCCTGTTCGATAAATTGGGGGGAAAAGTGGGTGTGGGTTCCCTGCGGGCCGAAACCGAAATGGAAAGGAGGCTAAGATTTTAACACGTGCCAAGCCGGGGGAGCCCTTGCCAATGACCTCCGATGATCTTATCCTGAGCACCTTACGCTAGCATCCAGTTCCCCTTGTGGTGACAACCACGCGCCGCATCTGTACGGTATATCAGGACCTACAGAAAGGATATGCATCATGTACAGGGGTGTCATCACCTACGTGCATATGCATACACACACGAGAGGGTGTAGTGGCTGCTTTGATTATTTTTACACACCATGCCTTGAAGTAGCTATTCTGCTTCTCTTCAACCCGTACTACTGTATTGCAACTTTACAAACATGGATCTCAGTCAGCTAGACACTCTGTGTTCCGAACTCGCCCTTACTGCCAAGAGACTCAAAGCACTGTGCGACCGCAGCAATCAGACCAGCATTGCCGTTACCAAAGAGCCTACAACCGACGTCTTGGTTCCTCCGGCCAGCGCAGAAAACCTAGAGCATGAAATCGCCTTGGCGCATAGTAGCCTCAGCGGAATCTCCTCCCGCTTGGAAATACTTTTGGCTGGTCCTGCGAGCTTCATACAGTCCTTAGCCACACAGGTATGTCAGTGTGCCTCCCTCTTATCGCCAAAATGTATCTTGTCTTCTTGACACCAATTAGCTAAGCCTGTAATTTGCAACAGAATCAGCTTCTAGCCTGCCTAAAATGGATGGGCGAGTATCAGATCATCGCCTACATACCATTAGATGACACCATTTCACTCGAGGAGCTTGCGAATCTGGCCAATGTGCCGGAGCACACACTCAGCCGAGTTGTGAGGATGACTGCCACTGCAGGTTTTCTGTATGAGCCTCAGTATGGACATGTTGCACATACGTCTTTGTCGTTATCATTTACGACTGAGTTATCCTATTTCGACGCTGCCATGTTTTTGGCAAACAAAGTGGCCCCTGCATCCCTCGATCTTACCTCTTTCGCAAGCGAGCACGCAATCGACCTGCAATCATCGCGACTCTTGGACTTTGTCTCCCAAGAACCACAAACGAACCGGCAATGGCAGGCCTACCGTCAGAGCATGGGTAGCATGAGCAACCAGCTTGCATATTTGCCAAACTTGCTCAATTGGCGTAGCTTGGGAGACGCATGTGTTGTCGATGTGAGTGGCCAAAGAAGCCAGTTGAGTTGCTCTTGTGACCAGTCTTTGCTGACAAAGTACAATTGTGACAGATATGTGACAACGACACAAGCCTGGCGCGGGACCTGGCCCAGACTGCTCCAGCCCTTCGATTGACGGTACAGACGTATGATTTTATACCCACGGACGCGGGTCTGTCCGGGGTTGGCAACGGCGACAAGGATGTGGCTACCAGCGAACGCATCATAATACAACGGAGAAAACCAACGGCAGTGCAGCCTGTAAAAGACGCGGCAGTGTATCTTCTACATCCTTCTTTTTGCGCAGCGAGCACACGTGGTTACACGACCGACGATCTTATCACAATGGAGCTCAAGGCACATTTCGGTATTCTCCGAGCCAATCCAATGGCCTTGTTGATTCTGGCACCGGCAATGTTGCCTGAACCAGGGTCAGTAGCCATCAATGTTGAGGCCCGAGTACGGCTTCTCGACTTCACGGATATGCACCTCACCGGTAACGGAGCCATGGAAGTGTCTGAACTTTACAAACTTACAGAAAGCATATCTGATGCACGCGGGAAATTAGTGGTCAAGAACCGCGTTCGGTCCGCCGACGGGGCTACTATTGCGTTAGTGGTCAAATATCAATCTTGTGAGGGCGCTGAGCTCATCTGACAAACTTTACCGAGTCAATGTACATACTACTTTTTTTTCGAAACTCTACAGCAGAAATGTATCCACAATATAATCTTGTACCAATTAACCGTGCCATCTGCGTCCATGTGCCTTAACAAATGGCCGTATCAGGGTGTATTCAAGTGGGGCGCTAACTTGTCGCTGTTACATCCCCTTGTCTGGTTTAAAGTGAGAAGTTATGCGAAGTGTCCCCATGTCGTGACTACAAGCACTGCAGCGGAATTGTTAGCTCATTCGAGCGAGCTGGGTTATCCTAGTAGAAGGCAAGCTTAGCTCGAATGGCCCTGGTAGACATATTCTGGGGTTCGGCGGAACCCATTGAGTTGCTGCCAGTTGAAAAGGATTTTCAACGGAAATGATGCAATCAGATGCCGATTAAATTCAGATCGCGCATATTGCGAATGTCCTGCTTCTCGCAAGGATTCCGCCACACCTTTTGGCAACTAGAGTTCCGGGTATCCCCACACTGGGTGCTCCGAAAAGGATCCGATACGAGAAGAGCGGAGTGGCCCGGTGCTTTCCCGCGGAGCAAAACGGCCTTAAAACATAGTTATGTGGTTAGCTTGGAAATATACACCCCGAATCGCGAGGTAGGATGACATAAGATACGGTCCGATTTGTACTACTTACTGGGTAGGGGTCCGCATCGGAACCTCCGCATCTCAGTACGCGTACTATTGCATTAATGGCGTTGATGCAATCTTCCGTGGGGAGAAAATGTAAGCTTCACGTGGCTGATGTGGCGTACCATGTCTCCCGCGGGGGGGGGGGGGGGGTTTCGCGGTCCAATGTGCTGGGACACGGTAGGATAAGGGCAGTTCTCGGGACCCGAGTACAGAGTTTCGGTTTCTCCGGACCATATAGCAAGGGGGACCCGAACGGGGAAGAATGGAGGCATGGGATATAAACGGCAGCTGTTTGATCAATTCATTATACATTTGACACACCAGGTCTCGTTACGAGTCGTCGAATCATTCTACTTTGAGAAAATGGCGTCCAACGGGCATCGCAACAAAGGCCTTCCGCCAAGCAAGTATCTGTGTCTTACCATTCTCGGCTACCGAAAGCCAGGATTAAGCGAGGAGGACTATCGCCGCCACATGATAGAGGTATCCGCTCCGCTCACCAAGGATCTCATGGCCAAGCATGGAATCAAGCGTTGGACCGTCATCCACAATCCGCAAGAAACGCGGGAACTCATGAGTGAGCTGTATGATGCACAGATGGCAAACGTGGCCGACTACGACTGCTTTAGCCAAGTCGTGTTTGAGAGCGTGGAGGACTACAAGAATCTCCGAAAGGATCCATGGTACAAGAGCCGTCTATTTGGAGATCACGAGAAGTTTGCCGACACTAGTCGCAGCCAGTAAGTTTGCTGACGAGCAGCAACCTAAAGCGGAATGCGACTCATGGCTAATGGTTTGTAGGATGACGATTGGGTGGATTGAGGAGTGGGTTCACAATGGCCACATTCGGGAGAGTATGGACGCGCCATGGCCATCGTTGCAAGGCTAACGCTTTTGGCCTAGCCAATCAGCAGGCGGGGTTATAGTGTAATTTGTCGACTAGTAGCTAGATTTTGCCGTGTCCGGCTAGTAGCTCGAATGTTTTGATGACGGGTGGCATGATTTGCTGTCACCCAAGCATGTTCTTGGTCCTTGCAGCTTGGTACGTGAAACTGTGGTACGTCTTGTGTGACAATGGAATGTACGAGTGTCGTAATACGGAGGAGGACGCGACAGCTGTGCCAAGATCAGCATGGTAGTACTGTATACGCGCATAAGTAGGAGTGGTGGGTTCTACTCTGGTGAGGCGGAAAACTACCCTGCTGGCATGAATGAGGGATGGCCCACTGGGATCCGCTTTGGCACGGCGAGGCTGAAATGTTGGAAAGAGGAAGGAAAGAGGGCGAACGGTGGGATGGGTGGGATGGGCGACTAAGGCTGGCGTGCATGAGGCTAATCCCGAGACAGCGGCCACTAGAAGGATTACCCCGCGATGTTTCCGAGACGACGGAGCAACTCACTCACACTCACCACCACCTAGGCACACGTAAGGGTCCAAGGCAGAGGATCCAGGATCGCCGGGGTCCAAAAAGAGCGAGGATGCACAGTTGCAAGCAGGCTTGGGAACACGTCTGGTGGGTCCGCGGCCATGTTGGCGGTGGTACTTTGGGGCGTTCTCGACACGTGCAGGGCGACGGCTGAGTGCTAGGAGCGTCTTCGGCAGTATACGACGTTACTTTGGTTAGCAGGCCAATCAATGCCCCGGCGATGCCCTGGATATACAGGGCCCGATGAGTGGGTCTTATCAGGGACGTGGGTAGCATGCATAAGTACAGAGAGGTATGTTTTGCGGTCCGCCAGCCACTGACGACGAGGGTGACCCGGCTGCTGAAGGGCGTCAGGCCTGCGAGGCTGGCGATTTACTGCACGATCCCAGGAACCATATAGCCGCACGATCGATGATTTGGGCGCAATCGAGGCGACAGTGACACAAGTCCCTCGCCAGCGCTGTGCACGAGCCGTGATAGGCGTTGGCTTGCTGGGCGGCGCCTGTGTGGGATTATCATCTTGGAGCAGCCTGGAAGAGGCCATAATGGATACTAAAGTGTGCACATTGTCCTGACCGTCTAGGTACATACACACATGCAGAGGGCCATCTACGCTTCCAGAGGGCAGAGAAGCAGTGTTGAGATTGAGAGATGTCGACCACCACCCTCTCCACCACTTCCCCGACCACGGCCAGTGGCTCGCGCCCTGCTGCTGCCCGCCACGGCGGCGGCCTCAAGGTGCGCGACTGCTGCCAGGCTTGTGCCAAATCAAAAGTCCGTTGCACAAAGGAACGCCCGTCGTGCTCTCGTTGCGAGAGCAAAGGCATCGAGTGCCGGTACTTGCACTGCAAGCGTCCAGGACGGGTGCCAGGGAGTAGTGCACGTCGTGCAGCATCGCTCTCGACCGACCAAACCAAGAGCCGGGCAGCCGGGACATCAGATGCAGGCAACACCCTCGACCATCCAAATTCTCCGTCGCCCTCGCCACACGCCAGCACCACAGCAGACCATGGCACCGCTTCGCTACTCCTATCGCCTGCATCCTCGACGACATTCCAATCTGATCGTGCCCAATGCAGCACCAGTGCCCACCACCGCGTCGACTCGTTCCAGACGCACATGGATGCATCCGACGCACTGCCCCCGGACTTCTTCCCGCCTTTCAATCTCGACAATAGTAGCTCAACTAATGGCGTATGGGACGACTGTCTCGACACGCTCGCCGCTATCGATGCGCCCATGTATACCGATCTCATGGACTGGGACTCCTCTGCTGCGCCCATGGCGACAGGCCTACCGCTCGACTCCACCTTGGGCCTGGATATGCTAGACGGCAGCACTGGCTCTCAATCGCCGTTTGACCTCTTGATTCCATCAACTAGCAACTTTTCCACCGAATCAAGCTCGCGTGCGTCTTCTTCGGAATCGTTAATGTCATCGGCATCTTCAATGCCACCATTATTTTCGTCAGCATCGTCATCGACATCATCGTCATCATCATCATCAGCATCATCATCGTCGTCAAGGCACCCAAGTCTACCGAGAGACATTGTTGCGCTAACAGCCCTACCCGGTGGCCAGACATGCGGCCAGCCGGCGCACCCAGAAGCGGTAAACTCGACCGTCTTAAAAGCGGATAAAGGGATCAACTGCAACTGTCTGCACAAGGCACTTGATTTGTTCAAAACCATCACTCAAAACCCCTGTTCGGACCCATCTGCGGTGTCCGGGAGCCCCCTGACTCAGCTCATCCTGGCCAAGAACAAGCAAACGATCCAGGCCATGCTTTCTCTGGTTAGCTGCAACAACTGCCGCGACGACAAGCTGCTCATTGTTGTCGCGCTGCTCATCACGATGAAGATGCTGTCGTGGTACGCTTCTGCTGCTGCGTTGACGGGCGGGCCTGGGATTGGCACTAGCAACGCCATGGATGGCATCCCCATGACTAGCGGGCACGGAAGCCCCGTATCAGCCACGCCAACGGCGACGGGCCGCCAGCAGCCTTGTCATCGACAAGCGAAGCAGCAAGTCTTGCGCGAACTGCATTCTGTACAACGGTTGATAACTTCACTTTCGGCCAGGCTAAAGGGTCTCGATCCTCACCCTGCTGACTCACTCCCGGCGCAAAATGAACTAGAGCGCAGTTATTATGGCCGCAGGCGCACAATGCCCACGACGCTCTTTCGGCCAAATGCCATGGATCCGACACTCATGCCTCTCTCAGCCCGTACGCTCGAGGCAGTTGAAGTCGATGCCCGCAGTAGTCTCGGCTTTCTATCCGCAGCTGTGAGGAATGCGCTCAAGGAGAGTTGAGTCGGTGGTATGGCCCGCTTCATCACTTCCGCATCAAATGCGGTTTAATACGTCGTCTCCTTTTTTTTCGTCTCCTTTTCTTTTCCTTTGTTTACGGTGTTGGCTACATTATACCACATTTCCGGTTTTTGGTGGGATACGATAGGCATTCTCTTTCTATGCATACTCTCGTTGGATGTGTACCTGGGCTGTGATTCTAGGATGCGAGGCTGCAGGTAGTAGCACAAGGAAGTTTCCATTGGCACAGCATGCACCTACCTAGGTCGTAGGGCGAATGGCACACGATATGGGCGCGGCGCTGCAAGATGTTTATATTCATCGGTCTCTATGGCCAGTTACCCACTCGTGCATAGTAGATAGAGTCATAGACATGACGGTCACGGTGGCGGTGAGGTACGTTTCATGCACATGTGCGGCACAGACAGCAAGCCCACACCACCGAGGGCGATGGTTTGCGTCAAATGTACTAGATAGATGGATATCCAAAGGCAATTTCCCCATGATTCAAGGCATTGTGTGGTGTTGTGCAACCGATACAGGCTTGGCTGGCATGGCGCAAGTCGCTGGTGCGTGTTCGCTTCTGGGCAATGATCGGCAGCCCTCGTGGCAGGCTCGGTGTCCGCGGGTCCCGCGGCCATGATCGTCACCACCTCCCACTGTCCGATTGCGTCCAAGGCCCACCGCCAAACCCTGTCCATTTGCCGTGCCGCCATGTTGTAAACGCTTGTTAGTGCCCGATAACCACATGCGTTAGGCTTCGCTCGGCGCCCGCGGTGTCCACGCTCCATGTACCAGCTTGTGTGTACGTTGCCGCATTGGTCGGATTACCACTGCAGCATTGCAGCCTCATGCCCTGGCATTGTCCACATGTATCCGATCTCCAGATTGGTGATCCTTTCTCACCATCGACATGTTCGATACACTCAACCCCGAAAGGGTCTGCTATAATATATGTCTCGAGCAACATGTCTAAGGCGTCCATTGCTACTTCGCACCACCTGCTCGTTGTCATTCTGACCTGCTTGTTACTCGCATTGTCCGACTAAAGCTTTTCACCATGGACGCCCAGGGCAGACCAGCCCCTGTCCCAGGAGAACTTGCTGGCAGCGATGTAAACGTATCCACTCAGTCCTCTATACCCCCTTCGCCTATCGAAAAATACCAACACAATCAAGTCAAAGATTTGGAAGACGGTGCAGACCAGAGCTCAACAAACACTCAGGTTGAGCAATGGAGGCTGGCCAAAGATCTCAAATATTTTGACATCAACAATCAAGCCAGCAGCCGCAAACTGGGCGTCACATGGAAGAATCTCAGTGTCAGCGTAGTTCCTGCCGATGAGCGATTCAAGGAGAACATTCTCAGCCAATTCAATCTTCTCCAGCTCCTCAAGGACTTTCGCGCAAAACCAGCCCTGAAGCCCATTCTTGAATCCAGCTCTGGATGTGTTCGTCCTGGAGAGATGCTTCTGGTTTTGGGGCGCCCAGGTTCTGGATGCACCACTTTACTTAAAATGCTAGCCAACAAGCGTAATGGGTACGTACAACACATAGAACCCTCCTCCTATAAAGCTGACAATATCCTCTCAGATATGCACAAGTAGATGGCGAAGTTCATTATGGATCTCTCGACGCCGAGCAAGCCAAGCAATACTCTGGTAGCATAGTCATCAACAACGAGGAGGAACTGTTCTACCCAACACTCACTGTTGGCGAGACCATGGACTTTGCCACTCGTCTGAACATGCCTGCCAACCTCGAAGGAAATCGATCCAGCCGCACAGAGGCCCGACGCAACTTTAAGCAATTCCTCCTCAATTCCATGGGCATTGCACACACAGAGGGTACAAAGGTCGGTGACGCATACGTGCGAGGTGTCTCTGGTGGCGAGAGAAAGCGAGTCTCTATCATCGAAACTCTCGCGACACGTGGCAGTGTTGTATGCTGGGACAACTCAACACGAGGCCTGGATGCCTCTACTGCTCTCGAGTATGTCCGCGCACTACGATGTCTGACAGACACTATGGGCATGTCCACCATTGTCACTTTGTACCAAGCTGGCAACGGCATCTACGACCTGTTTGACAAGGTTCTTGTCCTCGATCAGGGCAAGCAGATCTACTACGGCTCCCGCGAGGAGGCTCAGCCCTTTATGGAGAATCTGGGATTCGTCTGTGGAGATGGATCAAACGTCGCAGATTACCTCACTGGTGTCACCGTACCCAGTGAACGACAGATCAAGCTTGGCTTTGAAACCACATTTCCTCGTAAAAACACCGACATACGATATGCCTACGAGCAGTCGACCATCAAGGCCAAGATGGATCAAGAACTCGATTACCCCTTTACGGAAGAGGCCAAGGCCACCACAGAGGCATTCATCACATCTGTCTTAGGAGAGAAATCTGGACAGCTTCCAAAGTCATCACCCATGACAGTCTCGTTCCCCGATCAAGTCAAAGCTTGCGTAATTCGTCAATACCAGGTCCTGTGGGGAGACAAACCAAGTCTGATCATGAGGCAAGCGACCAATATCATTCAAGCTTTGATTTCTGGATCGCTCTTCTACAATGCACCAGACAATACTGCTGGTCTGTTCCTCAAGTCTGGCGCTCTGTTCCTATCTCTTCTATTCAATGCCCTTTTCACCCTATCGGAAGTGAACGACTCCTTCGTTGGCCGTCCCATCTTGGCGAAGCAGAAGAACTTTGCATTTTTCAACCCAGCTGCTTTTTGCATTGCCCAAGTCGCGGCAGATATCCCCATTCTGATCTTCCAGACTGCTTCCTTTGTCCTGATCGTTTACTGGATGACTGCATTGAAGGAGACTGCGGCAGCATTCTTCACCAACTGGTTTGTCGTCTACGTCGTCACTTTGGCCATGACCGCCATGATGAGGACAATCGGCGCAGGCTTTCCCTCGTTCAACTCTGCGTCCAAGGTCTCGGGCTTCGCCATCACCGCGACAATTGTCTACATGGGTACGTAATAGTTATATCTTCAATCAGAGACATTTACTGATTTGTTTAGGATACGAAATACCAAAGCCTGATATGCACCCATGGTTTGTCTGGGTCTACTGGATCAATCCTTTGGCATATGGATTTGAGGCTGTCATGGCAAATGAGTATGATGGAACCACCATTCCATGCGTCTACGATAATCTCATCCCGAACTACCTACCCCAGTACCAGGATCAAAGCGCACAGTCCTGTGCGGGTATCCGCGGTGCGCGACGTGGCGCAACTTCGCTCAGCGGACAAGAATACTTGGACAGTCTGTCCTACTCTCCATCCAACATCTGGCGTAATGTGGGAATCCTTTTCGCATGGTGGCTTCTATTCATTGCCTGCACAATCATCTTCACGCTTCGATGGAATGACACTTCCAGCTCAAGCACTGCCTATATCCCACGCGAAAAGCAAAAGTATGTCCAAAGACTTCGCGCGTCTCAGACTCAGGACGAGGAATCTCTGCAAACTGAAAAGATCACACCTAACAACGACACGCTTGGTACAGATGGTGAAAATGACAAGCTAGGCACCAGTCTTATTCGCAACACCTCAATCTTCACCTGGCGCAATCTGACCTACACCGTCAAAACTCCTTCAGGCGACCGTACTCTTCTCAACAACGTCCATGGTTATGTTAAACCCGGTATGCTTGGTGCCCTCATGGGGTCCTCAGGCGCTGGCAAGACTACACTTCTGGATGTTCTCGCCCAGCGAAAGACGGCCGGAACAATCAAAGGCGAAATCTTAGTTGACGGTCGACCCCTACCAGTTTCTTTCCAACGATCTGCCGGGTACTGCGAACAGCTTGACGTTCATGATGCTTACTCTACTGTACGAGAGGCTCTCGAGTTCTCAGCCTTGCTTCGTCAAAGCCGCGATACTCCTATTGAGGAGAAGCTGGCATACGTGGATACCATTATCGACCTGCTTGAACTACACGATCTTGAGAATACGCTTATCGGAACTGTGGGTGCTGGACTTTCAGTCGAGCAGCGCAAGCGTGTCACTATCGGAGTTGAGCTTGTTTCCAAGCCATCTATTCTCATCTTCCTTGACGAGCCAACCTCTGGTCTGGATGGCCAGGCAGCTTTCAACACTGTTCGCTTCCTCCGAAAACTCGCCGACGTCGGTCAAGCAGTCCTAGTTACCATCCACCAGCCTTCGGCCTTGCTCTTCGCTCAATTCGATGTTCTCCTTCTCCTCGCCAGTGGCGGCAAGACCGTCTACTTTGGCGAGATTGGCGACAACGCCGACAAGATCAAGGAGTACTTTGGCCGCTACGGTGCACCTTGTCCCACTACCGCCAACCCAGCAGAACACATGATCGACGTCGTGAGCGGCTACCACCCCAGCGGCAAAGACTGGCACGAAGTCTGGCTCAATTCGCCCGAATCTGCAGCCCTCAACAAACACCTCGACGAACTCATCACCGACGCCGCCAGCAAAGAACCCGGCACCAAAGACGACGGTCACGAATTCGCCACAACCTTCTGGACGCAAACTAAGCTCGTCACGCACCGCATGAACATCAGCTTCTTCCGCGACACAGCCTACTTCAACAACAAGCTCCTCCTCCACGGCGGCGCCGCCTTCTTCATCGGCTTCACTTTCTGGCAAATCGGCCCCTCAGTCGGCGACCAAAAATACATCCTCTTCTCCATTTTCCAATACATCTTCGTCGCCCCCGGCGTAATCGCCCAACTCCAACCCATATTCCTCGAGCGCCGTGACGTCTACGAAACGCGCGAGAAGAAATCAAAAATGTACTCCTGGCAATCCTTCGTCACCGCGCTCATCGTCTCCGAAATGCCCTACCTCGTCATCTGCGCCGTGCTGTACTACCTCGTTTTCTACTTCGCCTCTGGTCTCCCAACCAACCCGAGTAGCGCAGGCGCCGTCTTCTTCGTCTTCCTCATCTACCAATTCATCTACACAGGCTTCGGGCAATTCGTCGCTGCCTACGCTCCCAACGCCGTCTTCGCCTCCCTCGTCAACCCGCTCCTCCTCGCCGTCCTCTGCTGCTTCTGCGGCGTCCTCATCCCATACGATAACATCCCAGAGTTCTGGCGCTACTGGATCTACTATCTCGATCCGTTCAAGTACCTGATTGGCTCGCTGCTCGTGTTTACGGATTGGGACTGGAAGGTCGAGTGCAAGGAGAGTGAGTTTGCCATCTTCAGCCCGCCTGCGGGTCAGGGCAATCAGACGTGTGGGGAGTACCTGGAAGCGTGGCTCCAAGGGCCCGGTAGACGCACGAATTTGGTGAACCCCGAAGCGACGGCGGATTGTCGCGTTTGTCAGTATACCTGGGGTCGGGATTACCTGGCCACTGTTAATCTGACCGAGAAGTATTTTGGCTGGAGGGATGCGGGTATTTGTGTTATCTTTTCGTTGAGCGGGTATGCGCTGGTGTATTTGTTTATGAAGTTGAGAACAAAGGCGAGTAAGAAGGCGGAGCAGTAAGGGGTATGATGGTAGTGGTGGCGTCGGTGGATGATTGGCGAAGAGGTGTATGACTTGAATGTTCTTTTTTTCTCTTGATCTTGCTCGTTACTGCGGCATTTGCAGGCGTTTGTCTTCTCTTTTGAGAGAGACGAGGTACTACCTTTCTTTATTTGAAAATACCGACGTTTAATACCAATTTCATAGATTAAGATACAATATATACAATTACTAGTATTGGATTTCAAGTACCTCATGTTGCGGATGGTGATTGTGAGGAAAGTAAAGATGTTGAAGAATATCTTGCTGGGCGATTGGATTTTGATGGACGAGAAGATGAGATCGAACATTGCTACGATGGGTACTTACTTGATTTGTTCGTGTGCGATAGAGAAGAACATGATCTAAAATGTAGGCTTACCGAAGGATTCGTAGTTGTTCGGGTGACGGCTACTAACTGTAACCCCGTTGTTTTGCATTGTCAAATCCTTTTCTTTCTTTGCAATTCAGGTCTGTATGATGGTACTGAGTATACTTAGTCCAATCATATCATTTGCTCCAGCGGGGCAATCTCGCACCGACGAAAACTTATCGCAGGATAGTTCAAGATGGCAATAATTCCACATCTAGTTTCACTTCTAAATGACTCGCAGTGACGAAGATATAAAAAGGAAAAAGCCATTTATTCTAAATCTAACGATAAATACTCATGCCCATCAAAGTATTGCTCAACAAATCCTCTATGCGGCACCACCATCCAGCGTAAGAACCTTACCATTCACCCACTCGCCCTCCTTGCTTACTAGGAAACCAACCACATTCGCCACATCCTGCGGGAACCCATTCCTATGCAGCGGCGACGCATGCGCGGCCATCTGCTGACGCTGCTCCGCCGTATAGTCCAACCCATTCGGAATATAATGATGCGAAACCTCATGAAACATATCCGTCACCGTTCCTCCGGGCGCAACCGCATTAACCGTAATCTTCTTATCGCCACAGTCCTTGGAGAAGATGCGGACGAACGAGTCGACAGCGCCCTTGGACCCAGAGTACAGCGAGTGCTTTGGCACGCTAAAGTCGCGCGAGGTGTTGGAGGAAGTCAGGATGATGCGGCCGCCCTCGGTCAGGTGGCGATATGCCTCGCGGGCGACGAAGAATTGGCCGCGCGTGTTGAGGCTGAAGACGCGGTCGAATTCTTCTTCTGTGACATCTTTCAAGTGGCCGAAGCTTACGACGCCCGAGTTGCTAACAGCAATATCAAGGTGGCCGAAGTGCGCGACGGCTTCGTCGAAGAGGCGCACAATGTCTGGGACTTGGCGGATGTCGGCTTTGATGGCGATGGCATCGCTGCCGAGCGCTTTGATCTCTGAGACTACTTTCTCGGCGTCTTTGGTCGAGTTGGCATAGTTGACGACGACTTTGGCGCCTAGACGGCCCAAGTGCGTGGCTACGGCTGCGCCGATACCGCGGCCGGAGCCGGTGACGAGGGCGACTTTGCCGTCGAGGCGGCCGGGGATGTAGGTGGAGGGTGTGCTTTCTACGTGTGGCATTTTGGGGATGGTGGGGTGATGATTGAAAAAAAGGGAGAGAATGAGATGTGGAGAATGGGTCTAGAGATTAAGATGCTGCTGAATGATGTGTAGTTCTGAGATGATAAGTAGAGTTCATGTATACCTTATGTGCTGTTGTAAGACTGATATAGGCCGTAGATGGATTCTCAGGCGGCCCATTGTGTATATTTTCCAGCCTTGCTCACTTGCAGTATATCGCAGCAAAGGCACGTACACAAAATCAACATTGGTCCGACCTCCGATGTTTAGGTCTGGGGGTTGTAGTAGTTGGGTGTGGGTGTTCCAGGGCCTCGGGTTCATGCGTCGGCACGGAACGATGGGTTTGTCCCGATCGAGCGTCGTCGGAATGAGCCAAGTCGCTTTGTTCAAGGCTCAATACCAGGGCTATCCTAGATCGGATTATGATCTTCTAATTTACTAAGCGCTAGATGTTAGTAATTTTTCATAGAAGAAATGCGATTTGGTCTTGACAGCCACTTCGATTCGGAAAAGCAGTGTGCGCTGCAATTCCAGAGATCTATGTGCCGGTGATCGGCACGCCTGATGGTATTCTCTCGGTGGATCTTCTCCGCCAATGAGCCCGATATGGTGTCTCAACTCTTCATAGAACTTCCAAATCATATCTATTAAATGCCATCGAGAATGGATGACATGGAGTTGAGTCAGTCAATCTCCAAAGCAACTGCTAGGCCAAGTGGAGCGACTCTCTCCTCAACTTAACTCAAACATACCCTTCATACCCTGCCAAAATGGTGTCGTACGCAGTCCTCGGTGCCACTGGCAACTGTGGCACTGCCCTCCTCGAGCTTCTCATCAAGAACACCGATGCCAAAGTCAAAGCCTACTGCCGCAACAAAGACAAGCTCTTCAGACTCGTCCCAGAAGCCGCAAACAACCCCAGAGTCGAAGTCTACACTGGCAGCATTCTAGATGCCGATCTTCTCGGCAAGGCAATGTACGGCTGCAAAGCCGTATTTCTTACCGCCACCACCAACGACAATGTGCCTGGATGCCACATCAGCCAAGACCTCGCACACACCGTCATCAAAGCGCTAGAGAAGACAAAGTCTGAGGGAAGCCAGGCTCCACCAATGCCAAGGCTGGTGTTGCTGTCCTCTGCTACCATCGATCCTTGGATCAGCCGAAAGAACCCTTGGGTCAACGCCATTGTTCGTCGATCCGCATGGCACGTGTACCGGGACTTGGAGCTTGCTGAAGAGTTCCTCCGAAAGCACGAGGACTGGGTCAAGTGCGTTTACATTAAGCCAGGAGGCTTGTCGGTGGATGTACAGAGGGGCCATAGGCTCACTTTGGATGATGAAGAATCGTTTGTTTCATACCTCGATATTGCGGCTGGTATGATTGAGACGGCAGAAGACGACGAGGGTAAATGGGAGAACAAGAATGTTGGAGTTGTGAATGCGGGTGGGAAGGCCAAGTTCCCCAAGGGTACGCCAAAGTGCATTATCTGTGGATTGTTGTCGTATTATTTTCCTTTCTTGCACCCTTATTTGCCATCCGGCACGGGTCCTGCGTAGTTATACCCTGTTGTTTTGGGTTTTCTTGTAGCGTATGTCTAGTTATCAATAGTGTGGATAACGAATACCAAATTTGAACTTTATCTTGCAATTTCAATATGAGCTTTTTTTTAATATTAAGTTACATCTTTTGAAAGTTTCGTTTCGCAGATACTATCAATGACATCAAGTGAACGCTACTACATGACGGCTGCTATTAAACAAACACTGCTCGCTTCACAGGCTATTCAACTACACTCACATTTGGAAAGTAATTTCTTAATGCCATGAAATTTCAAGCTACAACCACATGTACATATCTTCAAGACTTTCGCACGCCATTTGCAGTCCTTTTCTATCAACCCATGATTTTACTTCTTCATACACAGTACTCGATGCCTCGCCCATAGAAAATGCAAACGCCCTATCCTCCTGTCCAATGAACGGTGATCTTGATTGCTCCGACTCCTAACGACTGAATCTGACCTCGGGTTAATGCTGAGTCAGATCGAATTTCGAAATGTTCCGATGCCAAGCCTGCGATCGCAACAGTACTGTAGAGAACCAGCCGATGTCCGACCGTCACAACTAAGAAAAAATTCCTACAAAAATGTACGGTTGTGGGTGAAATTTGAGAGTTGCATTCACCAAATAGCCAAAAATTAATTAGTAAAAAAATCGTAAAGAAACATCATGCCTCACAAGACCGAAGTTCGGCCAGCACCAGCAGGTAACATCTTGATCCCAGTCACTTTGAATACATGGCCCAGTGCTAACATGCTAGCTACAGACATTATCGAATGTCAAGCTGCAGCATATGAATGGGCTGAGAGCTACGATAGCAAAGACTGGGACCGTCTTTCAAGATGTCTCGCACCCGAACTCTATGTGAGTCTCCTACTCCCTATCTTATCTGCGAGTCAGAAACTGAAGCTATCCCCAAGATCGACTACCGCACCGTAATGGGAATGATGTGGGAAAAAATGCCAGCAGCAGAGTTCCTCGGCATGGCTTCCAGTCCCAGGTTTCTTGGTAATGCTCGCATCAAGACACAACATTTCATGGGCCAAACAAAGTGGATCCAGAAGGAACCGGGTTACATTATCGGACACCATCAAATGCGTGTAGCACATCAGAAGTATGAGGATGATGCGCTGACGCAGGTACTATACAAGGGTCATGCGCATGGCAATGCTACTTTGCATTATCGTCAGGTCGATGGCGAGTGGAAGTTTGCGGGGCTTGAACCTGGTATTCGGTGGTCTGAAGGCGATTACGGGAAGATTTTTGAACAGTGATAGTACCACGGGAGTGCTAGTAGTGTAATATCAATACGACTCATTTAGCCGGGCACTAGCGCACTGTAGCATAAGGTTTTTATGCTGTCTCAATAAATACATCAACCTGATATGGAGAACTCAGGTTTGAGGAGTTTTCGGTGCAGTCCGCATACAGTGAGTCCCCCGATATCAATAGTCCTGTATTCCAAGTACAATGGGATCCTGGTGGATGTGACTTATCTGCATTTTGCATTTATTGGATTTTACCATCTCTTATTGCGTTAGGCAACATTTTGATGCTTTTCCCAGGATGGACCTTTCGATAATCATGCATTTCTTACTATTCCCTTTGTGTTGATTTGAACCCAGGGCGCGCAATGACTTTGTACTACGTGCATATGCAAAACATCTCGGAGAATGATCTGCTTGCGTATACATGTACGTACGTACGTACGTGTAGCAAAACGTTATCACTTACTCGCACATAATCCTAAAGAGTAATAGTCAAACGCTAAAAAGAGCGAAGCATTCTGCTAGTGAGGCAGTGGAATTCATACATCGGGCCGATTGTGTGCATTTCTAGTACCGAGGTGTTGGAAAGCTAGAATGGTGCACCGAGAATTCGTACGCGAATGAATAGATGAGGTGACCAATGATATCGTTAGCATGCTCGCCCGTGTTACCTGGATTTAATTGTGCTGATGCTCGGCTCCCATGTGATGTCAGTGTCATGCATGCCTGGACTAATGCGATCGTCAGCTATTCAGCTGTTCAGCTGTTCTCCACTCTTTATTTACATTCTTAGTGTACTCCGGATAACCAAGATCATGACTAACCCCCTGCTTACACCCTCACTATCGTTTCGACCAGCTTACGCATGTTATTGCGACATTTCCTGCTGTCCATTTACATTTCCATAATCGCCTGCTCAGCCCCCACTCTGCAGCTTCGTGACAAATGCGATCAGCGACCCGATCAACGGCAGCGTCGCGCGAATTGCATGCCATCGAGACCACTCATCCAAAGACTTGTGCAGGACCTTGCTGGTCTCATTGTCTAACCAAGCTCCCTCAATACCCCCACTCTTTTCCTTGCCCTTTCCTAGATTCGCAATCGATGCCTCAAGCGGAAAGATCATCACTCTTTCCCACCATGCTACCTGAAGCAGTGTAGCGAATGAGGCCGCAAACGGCTTCCACTGTGAAGCTACACTTGGATCAGGGTGTCGCGAAAGTAGAACAGCCGTTATGCCGAACATAAAGGCAAAGCTCGCGTTCAAGGGCTCCAGCCAAGCCCCGCCGCGCCGGGATGTCTCCAGCAGCTGTGCGATGGCGCTTTTCGATGGGTTCAGCTTGATGATCGGCACGACCCACAAGTTGAAGGACCATGCTATGCCTAAACAACGTGTCAATTGGGTACACTTCTTTGTTCTCTATCCTATGGAGAGTAACATACCCGAAACGATGAACAATGAGACGATCATGCCCCAATGTATGAAGGGTATGATGTAGAACGCTATTTCCAAGGCAGCCATTTTGAGCGAGAATTAATGCTATGGTAGGTAGTGTGAGTTGTATCGCAAGGCTGTAGTACTTTACTGGCTTGCTCAAAGTTGGTTATGTGAGTACAGCCAGCTCTAAGCACGATTATGTGATGAGCACCAATAGCACTATGCAAGGGAAGAAGTATCCCTCGAGGGATGATGGTGTGGAGAATCAAAGGTGTTAGGAGGGTAAGGAACAATTTTCGGAATCCTCCTCTCTCTTTGAAATAGTGTTAATGGCGGTCATATTAAAGCTTTAGAATAATATTTAGACGCTTTTGAAAATGATTGCCTAGGTTGTCGAGTGGCAAGCGGTAGAAAGTCAGGTGAAATGTTGCGTCGATCCACAATGTTCCGAAGTCCATCCGCGAGTGAGATTTCCTCCGAGGACCGCAACCATGCCTACCCATCATCAAAAATCGGATTGGATACACAACATTTGAGTCGCAAATCAGCGCGGTATGATGGGAAAGACTCCGTAGATGTTCTGCGTCCGATGCAGATAAGAGGCGTGACGACGGTAGCTTAAGTTGGATGGTTGCATCGCATCTAGTGTTAGTCGACGTAGCTACCATACCCTATAATCGCAAAGCATACCCGATTCAAGATCAATTCATCCGAAAAATGGAAAACACTCTTGTCCAAGTCGCGCACGCCTGGGGTGTAACAGGCGCAGCACTTTTGTCAGGTGAGTATGCACATCGCGAGTAAGGTGGATTCACTACGCAAATCTATGTTGTAACGTGATTCCGACCACGTCGGACAAGAAGCGAAAGAGGAAACTCAATAGGACCAAACTAATGCGGCGTTTCCCTAGGCTTCATCGTGTGCTTCAGTCATGCGGGAGTGCCAACGCTCAGCATAGCTCCAGTCGACACGCTCGTGCATCAATTCAAGACCATGTACAACATTGGAAAAGCGACATCGCCTCTAGTAGCCATCACTGTCACTCTATGCAATGGCTACTCGGCCTATCACGCTAGAAACGATACCGAGCTAATCGGCAATGTTGCATCGCCATTTGCCTTGTACGTGGCAGCAGCAGTCTTTGTACCTCTGATTGTCCCGTATACATTGTTGTACATGGAGCCCCAGGTTAACAAGAAGCTGTTGACACTGGGCGGGATGGTTGAACAGGGGACTAAAGCGAAGGATCTTGGGGTGAGCGGTGAGGAAGTTCGAGTCATGTTGAAGAGGTGGAAGGGAATGAACTTTCTTCGAGCAGCTCTTGTAGCTACTGGTGCTGTGCTTAGTGCTGTCGCTTCGTTTCGTTAGAGAGGTTGTACGCTATTTTTTTCGATTTTGGCCATTGTTTGATGAAAAGAAGCATGGGGATGGTTAGAGCTATGCATTTACGAGACAGTGTTGATTTGTATTTTTTGGAGGAATCAATCTGTTTGGGATTTGAACTTTCGACATTGATGTTTTCAAACGAATGCACTTTTTTTACCGGTAGATACAAGCCCTTGGTTTTTGCAGGTGTGTTTCATCATCAATTTGACGTATGGTTTCTTCTTTCCTTGTTTTAGCCAGCACAATGCGTCATGGGAATTTTTAGAGTGACTTGCCTATTCTTGAATAAAATAAAACCAAGCATAAAGATTTGTCATTGCACTTCCTGGGTAATATCTGAATGATAACAGTGTATGCCTTTATGCACGAGTGGCAACCCAGGACATCATATCACAAAGTCATAGGTCAAAAGTGTCCGGCAAACTATGTATCTTCGAAGAAACAACCTGATATGATACATTCTGTCTAACCTAATCTAAGAAAATGCTTGGTATCAAGAAAATGCTCATCCAAAATCTAATCCAAGATATAACATCAAGCGCTGGCGCGTGTGACAGGATACTGGACCTGCCGTATCCCACCCGCTGTTGATTGCTCATTACCAATCAGAAACCATTTCTTCTGACCAGCGCGAACCTGGAAACCCACTTTACCATCACCAGCAAGCTTTCGAAGAACTTCGTCAATGAACGGCTCCAACGCCAATGTACGCGTTGTTTCGTCCACCGAGTTTCCGTATATGTTTTCCACAATGTCGCGAACGACTGGTCGGTTTTGTCCATAGTCACGGAGATTGCGCAACGCCCTAATGACTTGCTTCTCTCTCCTATATTTTGACGATAGTTCTCGGCTGATCTTTGTGTTCAGGTCATCGATAGTGACGCCGTGGGCGGGGTGGCCAGCCCGACATTTCTGGTCCATCATCTTGTGCAGACTGAACATGAATATGCCCAGGTCTTCCACCGCGCTTGTTCCAGTGCCGAGAATATTGTCTCCAGTGAACATGGAGTTCTCTTCCTTGAGTATGAAACACATGTGGTCTTCTGAGTGACCCGGGCAGTGCAGTGCTATAACAGTAGCTCCCTCAACACAAAACTCCTGCCCCTCGTGGATGTCTTGTTGTCCTGGATCGGGGTCGTTCTTGTAAATGTGGTCTTTCAGGTGTGGGTACATTCTGATAAGGTCCGGTACGCCTCCCGAGTGGTCACCATGCCAATGTGTTACGAGAACATATTTGATGCTGATGTTCCGAGACTCAAGGGTTGACGCAAGCAGCTTTGCATACTCAGGTTCTCCTCCAGATGTATCGATCAATATGCGAGAGGCTCCCGTGCCAACTAAGAAGGTGTTGGTGCCCTGAAAGGTGAACTTTCCGGGATTTTGCCCCCGCACTCGTAAAACCCTTTCTGTCACTTGCTCCACATCAGGTATGGGATCGAGATTTGCGGTCTGACCCTTCAGGTAGTCCTCGAAAGCGCAGATATTGAGCGATTTATTGATCTGCTTGTAGCCCCCTTTATCGTGCGTCATGGCTGGACTGGTTGAGGTGATGAGGAATACTTGACGTTCAAAATGAGTATAAGAAAGCTAGAATACGAAGATGTTTGAGGAGAAGGTTGTATGAGTGAGGATACTAATGCACTCTGCTCTGAAATACTAATATATATGTCTTCTTCACGATAGCATTTAAAATAGAGGGAATATTTATTACCATAATGCAATCTTCCACCATTTTCCAAAAATCAAACCGACTTAGTTCCCATTGGTTCGCATTACACACCATTAGGTCGCGATGCGCATTGATAGCAGGGAGGAATCATAGATCGAGGGAGTCGGAAACGAGTATTCCGAAACATTGTTATCATATCTCGTATCGCTTGTCTCGGCTCGGCTTTCTGTGGAACGCATTGGTGTGGGATTCGGGTTGATGACGGGGGCCTAAGATCGCTAGAAGCTCACTCGGTGGAATGCGGCACGTATCCCAATTCGGATCATTCCGAATGTTCCGTGGCACAGAACCCGACAATGTGGTCAACACTTTCCGAATTCGTCATCGGAGATCTCTGGGTAGTTCTTTCGAGCGATAATCTCCTATGTCACGTGTGGTTGTGCTCGGGGGTCCGTTCTGACTCAGCAAGCTTAACTGGACATCGGTAGAGTGGCCCGGTAGTATGGTATAGCCCACTGGTCTTGCGTGTATACTACGGATATCATGAGCGGTTGATTGTTCTGAAGCTGCTATGGACCGAGGTTGGTTGGCATTCTCGCAACAAGATGAATTGAATATCTATATCTCTAGGTACTATGCTCAGAAATTCTCATCTAAAATCCATCATCATTTCCTAGTCCTTTATGTTTCATGGCTTTGAAATAGACTATTGTTAGCTTCTAGAGACTCTTTTTAGGGGTCTGCGCCATCATGGAGGTTGTGTATTTCAGTAACGAGTTTCCTAAAGATGATCTATCGGAGATCTTCAGACACTTGCACAACCAAAGCAAGTCTACCGAACACGAAATTCTAGCCCGCTTCTTCAGAGACGCAACAAGAGCAGTCAAGAATGAGATTGAGAAGTTGCCATCATCTCTAAAAATCCAGATACCTACCTTCGAGACTCTCATCTCTTGGGTAGAGAAGAAGGAGCTCCGCGAGGGTGAATTATGTGGCGCGGTCGATGGAGTTCTGCTGATACTCGTTCAACTTGCGGTTTACATATTGTAAGTTCTTTCAAAACACTCTCTACTTTTTGACTAACTCTGGCAGTAATGCTGAGAGTAGCAATGAGTCAGCATTTTCGCATGATGAAAAGCATCTCACGGGCTTGGGTGTCGGTTTGCTTTCGGCTACCGCGGTTTCCCTAGCTCGAGACATTTCCGAAGTAGCCTTCTACGGTGTACAAGCAATCAAAATCGCCTTCCGCATGGGGGTCCATGTACAGGGCGTCTCCCACTATCTAGAAGCTCGAGACCCAACTGAACCTCCAAAGACATGGGCTTATGTAGTCCATAACGTGGATCCCCAGGAGACGAAGAAAGAGCTCGAAGCATACCATGAATCAGTGCCTAGTCCGGATACCAGTCGTATTTTCATCAGCGCCATCAGCCGAACATCTGTCACGATCAGTGGCCCGCCCTCAAAACTGGAAAATCTCTTCAAGAAGGCTACAGCATTCAGAGATGCCAAGTCCATCGCATTGCCCGTTTACGGAGGCCTCTGCCATGCCCCCCACATCTACGACTCTCACGACATAGAAGCTATTGTTCAAGACGTTGTCGCTTCATCGGATCGGCTTGTTTCGCAAAATGAACCAAGATTCCCGCTTTTCTCGACAAGTTCCGGTACTTCATACACATCATCTAGTCCTACAGGACTGATCAAGAGTGTTGTGGCAGAGCTCTTAACACAAGCTATTGAGTGGGACAAAGTCATTGCACAGGAGGTCGAATATGCCAAGCAGAACCACCGAACTCAAATCAGGCTTTCTTGCTTTGGAAACTCTATTCCATTGAACGATCTGCGTTCTGAGTTGCAAAAGGCCTCCAAAGATATTTCCATCTCCTTGAACAACTATATGTCGGCGCTTCTCAAGGATGCCACTGAGAGTGCAACTCCCCGAGGTCCAGCTCAGTCCAAACTCGCCATTGTGGGAATGTCTTGCAGGCTTCCAGGGGGATCAACGGACACCGAGAAATTTTGGGAAGTGCTCGAAGCAGGGCTTGATGTGTCGCGCCAGATACCCGCAGACCGATTCGACATCAACACGCACTACGACCCTGAAGGCAAGGATCTTAATAAGACAATGACGCAATACGGATGCTTCATCGACGAGCCGGGCATGTTCGACCCGAGTTTCTTCAATATGTCACCTCGAGAAGCGATGGTCGTTGATCCCCAGATGCGACTGTCGCTCGTCACTGCGTACGAGGCATTGGAACGGGCAGGCTACGTCGCCAACAGGACCCAATCAACCAGGCTCCAGCGCATCGGAACATACTACGGCCAAGCAGCCGACGACTACCGCGAGGTAAACCAGGGACAAGAAGTCGGAACGTATTACATTCCAGGAGGATGCCGTGCTTTTGGACCTGGTCGGATCAACTATTTCTTCAAGTTCGCTGGTCCCAGCTACAGCATTGATACCGCCTGCTCCTCGGGCCTCGCAGCTATCGAAGTAAGTAGATCATATCCTGGGCCTTTGGCAAAAGCGTACTGACAATTTCTTAGGTCGCTTGCCAAGCTCTTTGGAGTGGTGAGGTTGACACTGCTGTAGCAGGTGGAGTCAACATCCTCACAAACCCCGATGGTTTCACTGGTCTCTGCAAGGGCCATTTCCTAACCAAGGGCCACAACGCCTGCAAGACTTGGGACGCCAGTGCTGATGGATACTGCCGCGCCGATGGCGTGGGATCGGTTGTCATCAAGAGACTCGAAGATGCACAGGCTGATAAGGATAACATTCTTGGTGTTATCCTTGCTGCTGGCACCAACCACTCGGCAGAAGCTGTCTCCATCACCCATCCACATGCAGGACATCAATCATATTTGTCGCGCCAGATCATCAGGCAAGCGGGTATTGATCCGCTGGATGTTTCATATGTGGAGCTCCATGGTACCGGCACTCAAGCCGGTGATTTTGAGGAGATGAAAGGTGTCCTGGACGTGTATGCTCCAAACACCTTCCCCAGCCGCAGGTCTGATCAGAAGCTCCACATTGGAAGCGTCAAGTCGAATGTCGGCCATGGAGAATCAGTGGCTGGAACAACAGCACTTATCAAGGTCTTGTTGATGCTGCAGAAGAATGCCATTCCTCCACACATTGGCATCAAAACTGAGGTCAACCCACGCCTGCCAAAGGATCTGGATCAGCGAAATGTCGCAATTCCCTTCTCAATGACTGAATGGAAGAGCGATGGAAAGAAGAAGCGTATCGCAGCTGTTAACAACTTTGGAGCTGCCGGCGGCAACACCATGATGCTTTTGGAGGAAGCACCCCCAGTCGTCGTGGCACGCGAGAAGGAAACCAGGCCAACACACGTTATTGCCGTGTCTGCGAAGACCAAGACCTCCTTGCGCAACAACATCAACCGCCTACTTGTATACCTCGACAGAAATCCAGATGTCTCCATTTCGGATCTCGCATATACCACTACTGCGCGCAAGTACCACCATTCGTACAGGGTCGCAGTTAGTGCTACGGATCTTGCCTCAGTGAAGAAGCAGCTGGCAACACAACTTAACAAGGTCGATTCCTTGAAGCCATTAAACAAGACCAATCCACCTTCAGTGGCATTTGTTTTCACTGGCCAGGGTGCCTCGTACCAGTCGATGGATCTCGAACTGTATCACGAAGCACCAGTCTTCCGAGAGCACATTCAATATCTCGACAGACTTGCTCAAGCCCAAGGCTTCCCTTCATTCATCCCAGCATTGGACGGCTCCCATCCACGCGACCACGAGCACCCTCCTGTCATCACTCAACTGGCACTGGTTTGTCTCGAAATTGCGTTGGCACACTACTGGGCTTCTTTGGGCGTCAAGCCTGATGTGGTCATGGGACACTCCCTCGGTGAGTATGCAGCTATGCACGTTGCCGGAGTCATCAGTGCCAACGATGCCATCTACATGGTTGGTTCTCGGGCACTGATGCTCCAGAAGTCGTGCACACCAGGTAGCCACTGCATGATGGCAGTACGCGCGTCTCTCGAGTCTATCATCGCCGCATCGAATGGCAAGCCTCACACTGTGGCCTGTATCAATGGTCCCACCGACACTGTTCTGAGTGGCACCAAGGCACAGATAGATGACATTGCTGTAGATCTTGAAGCAGCTGGATTCCGTTGCATCAAGCTCAACGTGGCGTTTGCATTCCACTCTGAGCAGGTGGACCCTATCTTGGACGAGTTCGAGGCCATTAGCAAGAGCGGTGTTATCTTCCATGAGCCCAAGCTCCCTGTTGTCTCGCCCCTTCTCGGCAAGGTCGTCTTTGACGGACGGTCGCTTAACGCTAGCTACGTGCGAAACGCTACACGAGCAACGGTTGACTTTCTGTCCGCTGCGAAGAACGCTTGCGATGTGTCAATCATCAATGAAGAGACTGTTTTCATGGAGATGGGCCCTCACCCCGTCTGCGTCGGATTCATCAAGTCCATCTTCCCGTCGACGAAGACCGCTGTCCCGTCTATTCGCCGTGGAGACAACAACTGGAAGACCATCTCCGAGAGCGCAGCAGCTATCCACCTCGATGGCGCTGATGTGGACTGGAATGAGCTCCACCGTCCTTTCGCAGATGCAGTGCGCCTTCTTGATCTTCCGACATATGCTTGGGATGAGAAGAACTACTGGATCCAGTACAATGGCGATTGGTGCTTGACCAAGGGTAACACTTTCTACGACAAGAAGGTCGAGACGGCAGAGCCTGCAGTTGGAAGTGCCAAGAAATACGAGTCTTTGAGCTCTTTGGTACAAAACATCATTTCAGTCGATGTGAATGGAGGCCAGGGCACTGTGGTCATGCAGTCGGACTTGATGCAGAAGGACTTTTTAGCTGCTGCACATGGACACTCGATGAACAACTGCGGTGTCGTTACATCAGTAAGTCAAAGCTCTATCCTTTTCTCTACATCACTTGCTAACAGTCTCGCAGTCTATCCATGCCGACATTGCTTACACTTTGGGAGAGTATCTCTACCGCAAGTTCTACCCAAAGACAAAGCGAGTGGATATGAACATGAGCAACTTGCACGTAACCAGTGCCCTGATCGCCAAGAAGCATTCCATGGACACTCCTCAGTCCATCCAGGTCACTGCCCACACCGACGACATCAAGAGTGGTGTTCTCGACCTGACATGGCAAAATGTCGAAGAAGACGGCAGTCTGTCGGAGCCATTCGCAACCGCCAATCTCGACTATGGCAACGCAGACGACTGGCTATCGAGCTGGAGTCCTATGGCGCATCTAGTCCAGCACCGTATCGAGACCTTGGAGCAGCTCGCTGCTGAAGGCAAAGCCAACCGCTTCTCCCGCAACATGGCCTACACTCTCTTCGCAAAGAACCTCGTCGACTACGCCGACAAGTACCGTGGCATGCAATCCGTCGTCATGAACGACCTCGAAGCCTTCGCCGAAGTGAAGCTCACCGACAAGATCGACAGCGGAACCTACACCGTCCCCCCCTACTTCATCGACAGCGTCGCCCATCTCGCCGGCTTCATCATGAACTGCTCCGACACCATCGACACAACAAACAACTACTGCGTCACCTCCGGCTGGAAAACCATGCGCTTCGCCGAGCCCCTTACCCCCGGCGCACGATACCGCTCCTACGTCAAAATGATCCCAACCAAAGACGATCCCTCCGTCTACCTCGGCGACGTCTTCATCCTTAACGCAGCAGACAACTCCATCGTCGGCATGGTCGGCGGCATCCACTTCCGCCGCTTCCCCCGCGTCCTCCTCAACCGCTTCTTCACCGCGCCCCAGCCCACCAAGGGCGGCGCTCAACCCGCCAAATCCAGCCCAGCACCCGCACCCACCAAGGTCTCTGCACCACCCAAAGTCCAAGCAGCACCCGTCGTACGCGTCGCTCCCAAGGAAGATGACACCCAATCCTCCGCCAGCGACACTTCCGACCGCGACACCCCCTCCGAAGCCTCTGTCAACACATCCGCCACCAGTGTCGACGTTCCCCGCGCCGCCAACAGCACTGTCGACAAAGCCATTGATCTTATCGCCAAGGAGACCGGTATCGACGCTGCTGAGCTGACTGACGATGCAGAGTTCGCAAACTTGGGCATTGATAGTCTGATGTCGCTGGTGTTGTCTGAGAAGTTCCAGAACGAGTTGAGTGTCAAGGTGAATGGGAGTTTGTTTTTGGATTATCCGACGATTGGGGATTTGAGGGAGTGGTTGGAGAAGTATTATGGGTGAGTTGTTGGACGGGGGGCTTGTCTAAATTGATTGAGAGTTTTCCTTTTTTTTTCCCTTAGTATGTGGTTTGTCGGGTGGGCAATTTTTTTTGGAATTTTTGTTAGTTTGGTAGTTTGGTTGTTTTGAAGTTAGAGGTTTCTTTGGTAGATTGTGGGTTTTTGTAAATAGTTGGTTGGGTAATGCGAAGATTTCTTAAGACTTGACTTGTTCATGGGTGATTCTAGTAAGTACTAAGACTGTACGAGGTTAAACAACTTACTGAGTGGACGTTGACGTGAGAGGTCTGATCTCGAACGCACTACTATCCTAATATCATATACTGCACGCGCAGCTCTGAATAATTGAACTTTGTCGACAGATTCCAAATTCCCAATTTACTTCTTAGAGTCAAGCATATACTTCGCCTGCCTATCATACTTTGCCAGACGCATTAGTGCTTCCTCCCCTTCACGAAGAATAGTCTTCTTAATCCCCTCGCTTCTAGGTGCAAATTTGACTTTGAAAGGCTGAGGACGCCAATTTGATCCATTTCTGCCTTTTGTCAGTGTCGTCTCCACATCCAACCATCTCTTCATGAAACTCTTACGTGTAGCTCCAAATATCAACCGGTATCTCCTTCCCCGTCTTCTCATCGACAGCAGGCTCCACGCGGTAAGCCCAGAGTAAGCGCGCAACACTGAGATGCGTGCCCTGCTCAGCTAGAGCCTGACCAGCACAACTCCTCCTCCCCCATCCAAACGTCATGTATCCCCTCTCTCCTGGAAACGGTCTTCGATCTTCTGTGTCAAGGAACCTTCTCGGATTGAAGCGATCAGGATCCGGAAACTCGCGCTCGTTATGATGGATAGCCCATACATTTCCTTGTATCCAAGTTCCCTTGGGTATGTAGTAGCCGTTCCAGTAGTCATCTTGGGTTGGCGCATGAGGTTTTCCTCCAACAACGGCTACTGAGCGCCAGCGGAAGACTTCTTTGGCAAAGGCACGGACGTAAGACAGTTCGTCGTCGAGAGTAGGGCTTCTTGAGTGGCCTACCACGCGATCGAGTTCGTCCCAGGCAGGTTTCAAGGTCTCGGGGAAGGCGCGCATAGCCATTACAGCTGTGATGAGGGTGCTACTGGAAGTATCTGCACCCGCACCAAACAGATTAGAGACAAGACTGGAGACTTCGCCGGAGCTAAGCTTGTGTTGCGGTGCTTCACGAAAGAGAAATTTTGCGTAGTTTTCGTCCGGTGCATCCTGTGCTTCTTCGGCGAGGGCATAGAAAAAGGCGTCGCGACCGAATTTTGTTTTGCTAGACTGTTTGACGTTGCGTAACCAAGGTGCGATACTACGTGGAAGCTTTACCAGCCCTAAAGCCGTATTAGAGAATCTTTTTGAAGAAAGGCAGAAATACTCACAAGGAAATGTCTCGATGATGCGTGGCCAGTCTTTTGCCACAACAGCAAGATGAGCAGCATGTTGCATCTGAGCGATGACTTCCGTAATCAACGTATCTTGACTGTTAGAGATACGACGTCCGAATCCAACAATAGAGACAACGCTCGCTGCATAGCGTTCGAAATGTGAAGCAAATAGCTCAGGTGTTTTGAGGAGATCGTATACTACCACTTTGTTCTCGTCGTCTTGAAATTCGCGGTATTGTTGAACCTTTGATAGTCAGCCTTGCTCACATCACCGTATAAATGACGCACTTGTTGTATCCCAACGCCATGATGGGTGATTTTGCGCAGGACGCGGAATCTCTCCCGCTGCTCGTTGGTGTATGTATATTTGTGTATGAGATTATCTTGTCCATTCATCAGCTCGCCAAACATGAGCATGTGTGGTCTAGAGTTGTAGATGTTGGAACGTTTGACAAGGATCTCATCTGCCGCCCATGCATCATTGATCCAGATTGTTGGTCGTCTACAATCGATTAACTACTCGGGCCCAACGGCTGCTGTAGCAGAATTTCAATGAAATTGCCCGTGCTCCGCACGGGCCTATCAC